>NC_052152.1:24782659-24925336 GCF_902713615.1 Scyliorhinus canicula | reverse complement strand
ACCAGCAAGAGTCACAGGAGATGATTTTGGTTGCGATTTGCCGGAAACGTTTTTATGTTCATTTGTGGCGGGATTTTCACAGAGTTTCCTGCCGCAGATACCTCATCCTATCTGTAAGAAGTCTTACAACACCAGGTTAAAGTCCAACATGTTCGTTTCAAACACTAGCTTTCGGAGCACTGCTCCTTCCTCAGGTGAGTGAAGAGGTGCATACTTCTTCATTCACCTGAGGAAGGAGCAGTGCTCCGAAAGCTAGTGTTTGAAATGAACATGTTGGACTTTATCCTGGTGTTATAAGACTTCTTACTGTGCTCACCCCAGTCCAACGCGGCATCTCCACATCATGGCTATCATCCTATCTGGTGACACTTTGTCACTTCTTTGGGCCCTGGGGAATTTTGCACTGTTTTAGCGCACAGAATTCTTTTCAGCACTGCGGAGCTAAACTCCGAGATCGGGCTGCCATTTTGAAAGAGTGCCCCGATCTCTAAGTGAGCTTGTGGGGGTCCTCCACAACCCCCACCCATGGGAAATGTAACCCCCCCCCCCCCCCCCCCCCCCCAACACCCCACACCGCCAAGTGAGGGCACTCCACTATGGGGTCCCTGGGAGCTCCCATTATTCAGCCCCCCCCCCCCCCCCAAGCCTCGTTACAGCACCTCCTCTCTTCCAGAACCCCCACCCATCATTCCGCTCCCCAACCTCCTGGAGACCCCTATTTATCTGCCCTGCACGCCCCCACCCTGGCAGTGCTCCAGCCAGCTTGGCAGTGCCAAGGTGTCCATGCTCTATGGGGAGGGCCAGGGGGTCACCCTGCACTGACCCAAACCACCCAGGGATCTCTAATAACCTTGGAGACCCACTGGATGCCGTCCCTCCTGGTTCACGTACTTGTGGACTAGTACTGATCGGTGCCTGGCTGCAGCCACGCTGGGTAGGCCGGAGAATCGAGGGAGGCTGGTGTATCCCGGGTCAGTAGGCCAGGTAAGGAGCATCGTTTGATCTTTCTCCTTTTAGGCAGAGTCCGATTCCAATGCCTCGCGGGACTTGGGTGAATCCCACGAGGTGTGGAGGCTGCTGGGAGGCCTCTTCCAGGATTCACCGGCTGCGTTGTGCTCTCGCTCGAGTGTAACACGGTCTTTGTCTCCTTTTCCACTCCCAACACCCCTTTTCCGTTCTTAGCCCAATCGTGCTGAGACCGGTAGTCACCATTCAAGTTACATCCTTGAACAGGATTAACAAAATCAGCAGAGATCGAATTTCTCAAGTCCCTGCCTGTCTGTCTGGCTCTTTCCCACCCTAGACTGCAGCTTTGCTAATTGAACCATCTGGGGAAATCTGTATGTTGATCCTAGTCTAAATAGATATCTGTACATATAGGGTTTACTTCCACAGCAAGAGATCAACATTGATTGTTTTTCAATTGTTTTTCAGAAGATGTGCAGTCTTTGTACAACACGGTATCTAACTATCCGAAAGCCTTTAGCACACCACTAGAAATGGTGGAAACGAGTTCTGAGGAAAGCTTTGTACTTGCTCACATTTCATCAGTGGATAGAGATGCTCTCTGGGCTGAAGTGGAAGGCGAACCTGAAAGACCAGTCCTGAATCTCGAGGGGTTAACGAAAAACACCAACCAATCATTTAACGAATCAGCTCTGAATGTCCGGCAGGAAGAAAGCAAGGACAACAGCGAGCACACGGAATCCACCGATACCAGTTCGGGTGCTGTGTCTTCCGGGATCACCTCCTCTGTTTCGCCACCATCCCCAGAACATCCAGGTACCATGAGCAATACTGAAGAAGATGGACTTGTGTTACATGAGAGAACTGGCATGGACAGGACGACCAATAGTGGCCCTCAGCCCAAAGCCCAGTTGACACTGGTTCACACCGACTCCGAAAGAACACAGATGTCGCAGTCGCTGTCCAGCGACGAGGAAGAAATAGATTTAGAATTGCAATTAATTACCCGAGAAAAGCTTTTAAAACGGCAACAGGAGAAGCATGCCTTAGTGGAGGCTTTATTCAAACATGTCTTGTTATATGTCCAGCCTTATGATGCTAAACGGGTATTGTATGCTTTTTCTGTCCTGGAAGCTGTTTTGAAAACCACTCCCAAAGAATTTACTGAGGCACTGTCTGCCACATGTATGGATACCAACTCCACCAGCCAGCTCAGTCTGATACGCAACCTTCTAGCTCGCCACCGGGAATCCGTCCTGGGTATGAGTTTTTATGGCAAGCTTTCAACTCGGGCATTGCCCACAGGCCAACTCTCATTGATAGAATTGCTAATTTACCTCTGTCTGAATTTTTTGAGATCCTATTATCCGTGCCAGATGAGGTTGAGTCATAAGGATTTGTTGGGAAACAGGGATGTCCAGGTGAATAGCGTGCAAGTCCTGATTCGGATTATTACGCAGCTGGTTGCAATTGTGAAGTCAGCTGACGGCAAAAACATTGATCTCATCAGCAAAATGCTGGCCAAGTGGAAGATTCAGGAATATGTGCTACGCTCCCTCTCTGCATCCATGTACATCAGTGAGAAGAGCTACACACTCAGCTTTTCAGAACCTAGTGATGACTTCATTGACGAAGGCCTGTCTGAGGAAAGCCTCGTTAACTTTGGTCAGGACCAGATCTGGAGTGAGCATCCTCTTCAGATTGAACTTCTGAAGCTGTTGCAGGTCCTGATTGTGCTGGAGCACCACCTTGGTCAGACAACTGATGAACATGAGGGTTCCTCTGACCTTTCCAAGGAATGGCAAAAGGTCATGAGCTTCCAACAGTCTATTACTGCCATGGGGTATGTAGAATCTCAGGCAATCACTGCCCAGGGAATGTTTGTGTCAGCAGTTGTCAGAGCCTTAGAACCACAATACGGTTATAGCATTCATCCACCATGGGTGAGCCTGGTCACTGCCTCCCTACCTTACCTTGGAAAATCCTTGGGACTGGTTGTTGCACCATTTGTTGCCCGGATCTGTAGGAACTTGGATGATCTCGTTCAACAGGATGAATGCGAGAATGAAAAGAACTCAGCAAGGTACTCAAATGTCCTTTTTGTTTTTCTCTCTCTATTTTTGATAGGTGTCTCCTAACACACCGAGACTCTGTTTTTATTGAAAGCGGCATGTGGTTGCTTTCATTACTCTCATTGATTTACTGAGAATTTAGGCAATAGTATTTGGTGTATTATAATGTGATTGAAGTGAAGCAATAATTTCATTATCTCTTTCTATATTAGGCAGCAACTGTATTAAAAATTGTTGTTTCAGGCAGCCAGCTCATCACAACCTTCTTTTTAAAATTGTATTTTATTACAAACATTTATCAAAACCGATTACAGCGAACAAACACCCCGGGAAACATGCTTCCCTACAATCAACTATACAGTCTGTACAGATTTTTCCTCTTTTTCACCCCCCCTCCTGCACCCAACAGCCCCTCAAATATGGTTGCAAACATCCCCCACCTTTCCTCAAACCCCCCTGAAGAACTCCTTAACTCATACTTTATCTTCTCTAATCGCAGGAAGCCGTAAAGGTCACCAGTGCTACCCCCGGTGGCGATGCCGACCGCCACTGCAGCAAAATTCGCTGCCGTGCAATCAGAGAAGCGAAGGCCAAGTCATCGGCCTTTCTCCTCTCCATGAGCTCCGGCTTCTCCGAGACCCCAAATGTCGCCACCAAAGGGTCCGGGTCCTCCACCTCCTGCACTGTTCTGGCTAAGACCGTGAACACTCCCCCCAGAATCTTCCCAATTTTTCGCAACACCAAAACATGTGCATGTGATTCGCTGGCCCTTGCCCACACCTCTCGCACTCATCTGCTACCCCCTGAAAGAACCCACTCATTCTTGTCCGAGTCATATGTACCCTGTGCATCACCTTAAAATGTATCAGGCTCATCCTTGCACATGAGGAGGTCCCGTTTACCCGACGCAATGCCTCACTCCATGCTCCCCAAATGAACCCCCTCCAGACCTTTTGCACAAAGTCCCTAACCTGCAGATACCTGAACTTGCTCCCCCTCTGCAGCTCTACCCTCTCCCTTAGCCCCTCCAGACTGGTAGATAGATAGAACAGTACAGCACAGAAAGGGCCTTCGGCCCTCAATGTTGTGCCGAGCAATGATCACCCTACTCAAACCCACGTATCCACCCTATACCCGTAACCCAACAACTCCCCCCCCTTAACCTTACTATTAGGACACTAAGGGCAATTTATCATGGCCAATCCACCTAACCCGCACATCTTTGGACTGTGGGAGGAAACCGGAGCACCCGGAGGAAACCCACGCACACAGGGGGAGGACGTGCAGACTCCACACAGACAGTGACCCAGCCGGGAATCGAACCTGGGACCCTGGAGCTGTGAAGCATTTATGCTAACCACCATGCTACCCTGCTGCCCAGGGTGAATCCTTCCTCGAAATACAGATCCCTCACCTTGACCAGTCCCACTTCCCTCCACCTCTTGATAACACTGTCCATCCCCCCGGCTCAAACTCATGATTCTCGCACAGCGGCATTAGCACTGACATCCCTACCACCCTAAAATGCCTCCTCAACTGATTCCATATCTTCACTGTGGACTGCACCACCGGGCTCCTTGAATACCTCCTCTGAGCCATTGGCATCACAACCTTCTTGAGGGCAATTAGAGAATCAATGTTGGCCTTGCCAGTGATGCTCCGATCTCGTGAACAAATAAATAAAACTTCCAATACCTTTTTAAGAGCCATAGTTAATATAACAGTGGAACAGTGGACTAGTAATCCAGAGGCCAGGGGTAATTCTCTGGGTGTCAGGGTTTGAATCCCGTTGCGGCAGATGGTGAAATCTGAATCCAACAAAAATCTGGAATTAAAAGTCTAATGATGACCATGAAACCATTGTTGTTTGTTGTAAAAGACCATCTGGTTGACTAATGTCCTTTAGGGAAGGAAATCTGCCGGCCTTACCCAGTCTGGCCTGCATGTGACTCCAGATCAACATCAATGTGGTTGACTCTTAAATGCCCTCAGAAATGGCTTAACAAGCCACTTTGTTCAAGGACAATTGTGAATGGGCAATAAATACTGACCCAGCCAGCGACACCCACATCCAATTAAAATATCCTTGAATATCCGACACTGTTTTAGAAGAAAAGATCTGGAGGAGCACTAATACTGAAGTATGGGTGATTACATAGGAAATTGGCATAGTTTGCATTTGAGAAATTTGTTGCTGAATGTGGTTTCCAGCTATATGGAGAGTGTGGATTGAAAATTCAGTCGGTGGTTGGGTTCAGAATGCAGGAAAGCAGAATGGCTGAAAGTAGTTGCACAGCGGAGGTGATATTCTGTCATCCCTCTTTGCCAGCAAGTAAGGAGCTAATGCTTTCCTGAGATATGATCCTTATTGCCTCATCCTTATAGAGGAAAGTATGGACTGATTCCATATGCTTCTGACATATGGTGTAGTGACCTCTGCAATGCAAAGGCTCAGCCACAAAGACCTCGGTAATATTTGGTTGCCAATCATGTGCACTCCATTAGGACAGAACTTTTGCAAATGTATGCTGCCTGCATGTGTTCACAGTGCCGTGTTTCCAGGTAGAAAATGGTTTCATCCTTTGGAGAGTAAAGCCAGCAGCACTTGCTTTCTCCAAATATATTTTAAGAATATAAATTTAATGGATTAAGTTTATAATTGAAGCATTGGCACTGTCTTAACGTTTTAATCTATGTAAAGTGGAGCGAATATGAGGTGGCCTGCCAAGGAATTTGTGCACTATTTGGCTTTGATTCAGACCAGAGTTGGATCGGGATCTGATTCTGAATTTATGGCTGCTATTTTCACATCGCTAAGAACTTTTATTTTTGGGGGAGGTAGTGGGATTTGGACTCTGCATCACGTATAAACTGAGCTCCTCTGGGAATTTTCTACTCTTGCATCGGTTGTTTTGGACTCTCATCAGAAAATGCTGGAAATTCACAGCCAATCTGTTGGCATCTGTAAAGAGAAAAGAGATGGTCATTATTAATTTTTGAGCGTGTGGTTGCTTTAACCAATGTTTGCTCCGATCCAAGCTCATCAATACAAAAGAGGTATTGTCAGGCTGAAATTGATTCTGCAGCAAATGGTCTTGGGTCACGTATGACTTTTATTTTGTGTAACCGCTCTGTTGATGTGTGAAATGCATTAATTTAATTTAATTTTTTCAATTTTGTTATTTTTGTTCCTTAGCACAACTTCAAAAAAGGAAAACATCCCTCCGGATTATCCACTCACCCTTTTGGAAGGGCTTACTACCATTTCTCACTATTGTCTTTTGGATAGCTCAGCACAGACAAAAAAGGTACTTCCTAGTTAATTGGGGAGCATACATGTTCAGATATTGACTGTGCCTACAGTGTTGCTTCAGTTGGTTGCTGTGACACATGCTGTGCCTGATTTATGAAAGCCTGCTGGTGAAGGGCAACATTGGAGTCGATCTTCACTTAGTCTCGCGTTTATTGTGAAGTGTGGGTAGTTAAAAGGAGTCGTCCATTTATACCGGAGATGTGGCAAAACGACTTCTGAAGGTTTAGTGTTTTTGAACACACTTCCTGAAAAAAATGGTGGAAGCAGAGGCGTTGAATACTTTTAAGACTGAGATGGGGGTAAGCGGGATGCAGATTTGAGGTTGCCCTCATCGGACATTAAATGGAGGAGCAGGGTCGAGGGCCTGAATAACCTACTTGTTCATAACTATGTGTGGAACATTACAAACTTACATCTCCTAACTGATCCACACCACAGTTTCAATAAATAATTCCTCGCACTTTTTCCGGTTACCTATAAAATGAATAAAGTAAACAAATTATAGCCCCTAAAAAGGGAATATCTATTTATATGTGCTGAAGCACATGCCCTCCCCAGTATACGTTTAAACACAATTGATATGCCATTAACTCTCTGCAGCTGTTGAGACACAGCGGATAGAATACGGAGTGAGAGGGACATGTCTTGAAAGATGGACAATGTTTCACTTCATTTGAGGAGCAGGAACAGAAAAGGAAGCCTTAAAAATGTTCAACTTGTGTAAGGATATATCTTCTGTGGGGTAGCGGTTAGATGTCAAGAGGCCCAGTCAGCATGTTATTGCTCAGACCTCTTTTTTTTTTTTCTTGAGCTCCTTAACATCCACCGTTAATATGTAAAGCTTGGTCTGTTTACAGCAAAGCTATGAACATCGGTGTTCCCCCTCAGTTGCATGACTGTGCAGCAATCTCTAAACGTTCCTGAGCAGGCTACTCACAAGTCAGCTCCTTATCCGTTTGGGCATGCAACAAAAATATTAAAGGAACCAGACACTAAAACTAAATTAGAGAATGTGTGGACGAGCATAATATTACCCTTTGTCTTCATTCTTATTGTCCTGAATGTGAGGGTCTATAGCTAGCTTTCCTCCTGTAGCTCAAGCTCAGGAAATTGTTATAGGAATGTTGGCTGAGGATAGGATTGGGATTGGTTGTAATTGTCTCCCTCCTCCATGCCTGAATGCCCAGTGTTACACTAAAGTGGGGGGGGGGGGGGGGGGGAGGAGGGGGGAGAGACCCATTTCTTTCATTGTATTTCTCCATAATTATGAAAATTTCCAGTACTCAAGATAGTTGGGAAATAAACCTTCCCATACAAGTTTAAACAGCAGCAGAATAAATAGTCCTGCTGAGCTGGAGGTACCCTCTTTCTGCTGGGTTAAAGGTTCCATGCGAAATGGGTTCAGGCAGTCTCAATCTAGTTACAAGTGGGTGTTAGTCCACAGCAAGAAACTATCTACACTTTGCTACCAATTAGTCTTCTCACTTAGAAGACCGGTGCAGGAAAAGTCCCCAGGGGAGGGGTGCTATTGAGGTTGGAGCTGAAGAACCATTTTGGACCATGTTTGTGCAACTTTAATCTGAGTCGAGCTCATGTTTTATCTTACTTGGCAGTGCTCAATGCTGGCACTCAATGCATGGGATGGCCAGTGTTTCATTCCTCAGTAGTATTGTTCCACACTTTGAAGAGCAGGAAAGAAATCTGATCCCGGACCAGAACCCAACAGTTGAGTTGCGAGGCTACCAGACAGAAACCCCAATATTTAATTTAATTTGTAAGACTGAGAGAAAAGATATATCGCTCCAGGAGTGATTTCATGCACAAATAGGGATATGGTGTATTAAAACAAGCATTACTACTAACGCTGTATTACTAATTTTTACATTATAAATACAAATAGCTTTCAGTTACCAGTTAAACAATGCTTAACAATACAATGAAACAATCCTAACCATTATCTTAATCTCCCCTCAAACAACACTTATCTCAGGACAAAATCCACTTTTAAATACACTTAGCAGACTCAGGAATACTTGCTGCAAACAGACGCCTTGGATAAACCACTTTGAGAAAGCGATAGCCTTCAAGACCTAGCTTGCAAATTCTTGCCCCTCAACTACTATTTAAACTACAAACCTTTGAAATTGCTCCTATCCTGTACACAGCAACTCATTGTCTTGATAAGCTGCTTCTGGCCTGTCCCCAGTCAAATCTTTAACTGAACTGCTTTGAAAGAGACAGCTAGTCTGCGAAAGACAGATCCAACCTCACTGTAATGAGAGCACAGCTTCTTGTCTGTTCACATCCCAATCTAAAACTAAACTTGAAAACCAGGGAACTCAACACCTGACTGCTTCAACCCCTGGCTCCTCCCATTAACTGCTACATCATACTAAGCTGAACACAATGCCCCTAATTAGCTACTCCCCAGAGAATCCCTACAGTGCAGAAGGAAGGCTTCAGTAGTAACTTGGGAAGGATCTGTGCAGCTTGACCCGACTCTGACTGAAGAGGTGGGATCAAGGTATCTCAAGAGATTTTGACCTGATTTAAATTTTGGATACTTCTCATTTCTTGTTACTTGTATGTGATTTGGCTTTATGCATTATCTCTGCACTTTGTGCCAGTCTGCCATTGCAGGTGACCCCACAAGCATGAAGAATGCTAAGAATGCCATCCTTGAGGAATTGCCTTTGATCATCAACTCTACATCTCTTCTCTGGGGTGTAGTGCGAAGAGAAGAATCCCAGAGAAAGCCCACAAATCTACTTGACACCACGAAGGCCTCGTGTTCCGTTTTCTTTAAGTCGACCAAAGTTAGTAGTGACAATTCCCTTTTTACTTTGAGGGGTTGGAATGGGGAAAAGTTGACTTAATTGTTCAGTTAAAATCTGTGTAATTGTGACAACTAATTCCTCTGCCACTGTGAAAGAGCGCAGTCTTATTTGTATCATTAAGAATTTTTCAACAGGCATTACCCATCATAGCATGAGAGAGGTGTAGTAATGGGCTTTCTTGCTGACTCCTAACTGAAATCTAACTTTTCCTTCAGTTACACGAGGCTGAGTGCTGGAGTTTTAACTCACAGGGTGACCATTCATGTAGGCCTGGTGTTAGCAACTTTTGAGGAAATGTGTTCACAATTTGTAAGATCGTAGTATTTGGTTGAAGTATTAGATCTCGTTGCAACGATAAAGCCAGGCTCTTGGAGAGTATTTTGTTTCCATTCGATGAAGAATTAAACAATGTTATAGAGGTGAAGATTACCCAACACTTGCAACATCTCTGGAAGCTGAATGCTGGTAGGTTTTTATTGGAGGGTTTTCAGTGTGTTTTGGATGCTGGGAAAGCTATGGGGGCAAATTTTATGTTGACCAGGCAAGTGCACCCCCAACCTGCAAGAGCATTAAATCTTGAGATTATGTCGGGCACACATCCCAAAATCATAGAGTACTCGGACGATATTTTGGTTAGCAGGTGCGGATTGGCGATGTGACAGCAGACAATAATGGAGTGTCTGCGTCTGTGTATGAGCAGAGATTCCATAGCATGTGGAACAAATTCACAAGCCTCTTCACAGGCCTGTTTGCAGCCAGCAGCCAACGGAGGAGGGGGGAGGGATAGGGAGGGGACAGGCAGAAAAAGGTAGACGGGAAAGGTCGTCTAGAGGGAGGGAAGCTGGTGAGGAATGGGGAGGAGGGCCACTTACTGGAGGATCACAGACCTCATACGAGGAGAAACCGGGGCATTGAACGGACCCACCCTCCCTCAAACTCCAGGCCCCAGCCCCGAAATGGAATGGAGTCCACCAGCGAATGAGGGGAAGGATCCCAACTATATATATGTATATGTGTGGGTAAAGCTGGGTGCAACCCCTACTGCCAAGTAGTAGGGGCCCCAGCTCAAAATCACTAAAAACCAAGCACTATTGTAAAGTTGTAAATTAGTATTGGAGTCCCAGTCACGGTTGTAGTGACAATGAGGAGCTCAAATCCTGTTGTTTCTATTTTTAAAAAATTATTGTTGTTGCATTGTCTTTCACTCAGATTTTTGTATCTAGCTCCAAACGCCAACAAAAATATGTATATATTTTTTAAACTACCTTGACATGACAGAGGTTCAGATTCACAGGAGGCTCCAGCTTTCAAGGGAATCTGTGATGAGCATATGCCAGATGATTGGGCTGGAGATGGCCTCCTAGTCTCCTGCCTGTTGTAGCTCCCTGCAGTGGCCATTCTGCCGTCACTGATTCTTCTGTGGCCCTTGGACGTTGCTTTTAAAGTTTGCAGCGGGCTGCCATGGAACCCGGTCCCATCCCTGCCAGCCCCGCCCATCCAACGAGGACATGATTAGGTGTCAGTTGGCATAATGTCGAGATGTTTGTTGTTGGACACGGGACTGGACCAAGAATCGCGGCCACTTCTGATCCGCCCGCTAAGCGGGCATGTCAAGTGTGAAATTGCACCCAGTGAAGGAGGGAGGGAGGGAGGTTGTGATAGGGCAGTCACACCTACAGCTATCCAGGCTGTTAAAATGGGAATAGTGAAGAAGAAAATGTCCCAGGGGCCCATTTTTCAGATTTTGATCTTTTATTTTAAAAGACACTAAGACAGAAAATTCTGGAGCTGCTGAATCCGTTTGCTGCTCAGATGGGGGTTCACCTCTTGGCGGCTGTGGCAGCAGTGTGGGACAAGAAGAAAAGGAGCAAAAAAACAAGTCGGAACAAGGTAAGATCGGTGTTCACTGCTCAGGGCAAATTGCAAGGATATTCCTTTTATTCTTGACTTGCATTGATTTCCAGGAAATTCCTGAAGATTAGGTTATTAGTTTTATTTGTTTCAGTCTATGTATAACCTCATTCATCACCAGCAAAACTGATGAGTTTGACATTGAGTTTATTTGCTGCTTGTGGGACCTTGATGTGTGCAAAATTGACTGCAGTGCTTCCCTACATAACAATAGTTATATTTTGAAAAATAGATACCTGGATGTACGCTTATTTCTATTCATGTTCTCCACATGTCTTTTTTTTTTTAAAGCTTTTACCATAGTTATTGTTAATTAATATGCTCTATCCATTTCCTCCCTCTGGCTGTCCTAGTCTACATTTTCCCACAACTAGCATTATTAAAAGTAAAACATCTGGTCATTATCTGCTGTTGATATATTGACTGCCACAGTCCCTACATTACAACATTAACTGCACTGAGCCGAATGCTCTACTCCTGCTCCTAGTTTCTATGTTAAGTGCTCTGGGGTATCCTGAGACCTGGAAATAAATGCAAGTTCCCAAGTAAAATAAACCCTGTAAACCTGAGCTTTTTTCCCTCCTTTTTGGCGGGAACAATTTTTTTTTTAAAGAGGAATGTCTTCTTGTTGAAAATGGGTTTTGCAAGAACCATTAGTAAACTTAATTAAACTTCAACTTCTGGAGCTTTACATTCTCGCATCCAAACCCAGTAGATTTGCCACCGGCTCCTGCAGCTTGACAAGGGACAGGCAATTAATCTGGCCCATGACAGTCAGAATTAAATATTTATTTGATTCGATTCATTATCATTGTGCAAACCATTTTCACAGAAGATGAATCCGTTGCATATAGTGAGGTTTACGACTAAAACATGTCGTTTCAAAGGCGTAACGTTTTGTTGAAAAGGGTTCTAGTTATTTTAAAAAGTGATTTTTTTTTTTGTGAATCCTCATTATAATTTAAAGGTCGTCTTTATCTTTGTAGATGCAGATTCTGCCCATAGCCAGTGAAGCTCAACTAACACTAGTAGGGCTGGTCCAAGCACTGGAAACGCTCAACATTGACAGTATATTACAACTGATAAAGGAAGTTGTCAAGAAGCCACCTCAAACCAAAGACGAGGTAAAACACTGCTCTTTTTAATATTGAGTTGGAATTCAAGTGGGGATGGAAAAAGGTCGTGTTTTAATATTGTAAACTAAAAATCATTTGTAGCTTGGGCTGAATCACACCAGGTAATGGGGCATTAGAGTCATAGTCAAGTGATTTAGGTCTAGTAAAAATCCTTGGAGTGGGGTGCGAATGGGAGCCACTTGTCTCTCAGACATGGTTGAGTAGCGTTGCTGACAGACACTGTTGGAGAGGTGAAAGAGATTTAAATGGGATAAAAATAATGGGCACTTTACTCCAAAAGAGCATATTTCATATCATGTAACCCTTTTGAAAATCAAAATGCGATGCCAGTGTTATTGGGAGAGATTTCTGCGAACCTTTTGGAATATGACTTATGAGAGTATAACATGACATCGGAGATAAAGTTTGATGCTAAGTATGCCTGTAATTCCACCAATGTTCTCCTCTCTAGCCTTGTGTGCAGATGTTAAGAATCCAGATGCCTCTCCACAAAAGGAAGATAAAGTGGAGGATAACTCACCCAAATGTTTAAACGTCTGCTAGCTATTGGTTTTAATGTGAAATAGTTAGCGATCTGGGAGCAGGTCTTTAATCATCCTGTCAGCTGGAGAAATCTGTGGTGCACACGATGAGATGCAACTGTGAAAATGAAGTAATTTCCATTTAAAGAGAAAAAAATTCCTGAGGTGTGCGTCAGAGTGGGAAATCGAAACCAAAGTGCTACTTGCCCATCACCACCCCCCCCCCCCCCCCCCCCCCCCAAATATTCTCCTTTCCTCCACTCCAAGACGTTGACACTTATCGAGTTACTGATGCATACTTGGTAGCTCTCTGATTATTTCTCCAAGCATTTGAGAGACTAGCAATTGCCACCAGGCTTTTCCATCATTGTTGACCTGTAGTTGCTTACTGACTATCCCTATAGTAGCTGGCAGTGGATTGTGTTACATTCTGCATGTAGACCGATAAGGGATGTTTTGCATAGATTCACAGATTTGTTACAGCACAGTCGGAGGCCATTTGGCCTATCGTGTCTGCAGCAGCTCTCCGAATGATTGAATTTCCCAAGGCCGATGGAAAGAACCGAAGGACAGCATTTTCATGTTTAAGACTTTTACTGCAACAAACAAACTAAAATCAACATAGATAATTAATTAACAGACATCTAATATGTCAAACTAAAGAAAAGGTACTTTGGCATCAGCTAATGAGAATAATCAAAATATTTATTCCAAAACATTTTTACTGTGCGCCACACTGATGGCAGAAATGTAGAATAAAAGGAACGGATCAGCTGTCACTCCCAGCTCTCCAGTGGAGGTTCACCTATCCCTGCCAGGATTCCCTTCCTGAAAGGAACCATTAGTGAACCAGATGGGATTTTACAACAATCGGCAATGGTTTCATGTTCATCATAAGACATTTTCTTTAAATTCCAGGGTTTTTTAAATCTAAATTTCACCATCTGCAATGGTGGGATTTGAACCTTGAACATTACTCTGGGCCTCTGTTTTACTAGCCCAGTGATAATACCACCTCACCACCACTTCCCATTGCTTAAGTCTTCAAGAGGTCCTGTATGTTTTGTTTCCATTCTTTTGAACAGAAACTGAACTATCCTGTTTGGTCAAGGACACTAAACAGGCCCTCTTGCTTGTTGTCCACAGCAGCTGTCATTTTTTTTCTTTGTATGAGATACTGTGAAAGGTGTTAAAACTATCACTTCCCCCTCAGTGAGTTTTTGAGTTTCTTACCCACGGCAGCAGAATTACGTGAGAATGTCTCTGGACTTGAGGTAATGATCTAAAAGTTTCTGTTTATCGTCAGTTAAAGGGTACATTTTAAAACATCACAACCTTGTGAAGTTCAGCGTTCATGACAATTGCGATCAGCAGCAAGAATCCTGCATGGTTTTGCTATTGTTTCTCTCCCTAAAGCAACTGTGCTGAAACCAGTTGCAGTCTTCCCACCAATTTTCTGCCTGGGAATCATGATCTTGATCCACGCCAAATATCAAATCTGAAATCTCTGCATCATATGTGCCGTAGTTTCATGGTGAAACAATTATCAGCAAGTCCATAATCGTTTGCCATTTTAAAGAAATGCAATTTGATGGTATAAAATTCTCAGTTGTTCAACTCCACTGAAAGGTGGGTTTAAAATATTGGATGGCTCATCACGTTTTCTTTTCCAGAAACCGACTTTGGTTGATATCCCGATGCTGCAGTTTAGTTTTGCGTTAATTCAGAGGTAAATCTGCTGTTCAAAAGTTTAAAACATTTTCTTACATTTGCAACAGTGTTATTGAGATGTGGCAAAACTGTTCAAAGGATGAGGTGACATAAACATGAAAAGCTGCATCATTGTTACGAATCTATGAATTTTTTGAGGTTAAGGAGTTATTTCCAGCACCTTGTCCACTTAATGCTCAGCTTCACAGAATGTGTGTGGGAGTTTGCAAGCCGATGACAAACCTCAAGATGTTTCAGTTTAGTTTAAACTCATCCATTAAATTAGAGTTTCTTGACCTTCTTGGCTATTCATTATATTTGACACACAAGCTAACTAAAACCACATATTACCATTATACTGTGTATGTCTTTCACAACATAATTTATCATTTTTGATTTGGATAGTCCAAGATGGCTTCAAAACTACAAAATGGAATTTTTGCCAGAACCAGCGAACATTTATCCCTTTGCACCAATTGGCAATGTGCAAGTGTAATTTTTATTGTCTCTATGAAAGGCACCACAATCCTTCTGGCCTCTTGTTCCTTTAGACATCCCAAGGTCATGAAGGTGGCCCACCGACTTCGATACTCTTTAGTGGCTATGAGGAGATAATTCGCTGGTAGAGAGAGAAACGCAGTGCTATTTTTCTGCTTTCCTTTCTCTCTCAGAAGCCCCACTCCGCCACTTCAAAACTGACTGGTTCAAATCAGGAACTCACTACAATGAGGATCAAAGCCAGTTTTCCCCCTTCCCCACCCCATTCCACTGAATTTCACTTCAAACAAATTAGACAACTGACCTCTATTTTCTTTTGTTGCAGGCTTTCCATAGCCAATTTACAGGATCTTCTGCCATCCTTGCTCGGCCTGTTGAGGGAATCTGTTCAATTGAATTTAGCTCCACCTGGGCATTTCCTGTTACTTGGGTAAATACATGGTTTGATGTTCTTTCTGAATTGTCTGCATCAATTTTTATAAATATGTATCCTGAATTGTCTTTTGGGAGCACTGAAGTATAATTCAAGAATAATTAGCCTGGTCCTTATCGATAGATTATGTGACTTTTCATCAAAACGTTCGATACTTTTTTTTCCAGAATGCGTCCAATTGCTCTTGAATTCATTTAAATGTTGAGACAGAGGAGCAAGAAAAGACCATTCGGCCAATTGAGCCTGCTTCGCCGTTTGAGTATGATCATGGCTGATCTTGGGATTCATCTCCATTTTCCTGTCCATTCCCCATAACCCTTGGAGAACAAAAATCTGTTTATTTCAGCCTTTGATATATTCAATTATGCCGCATCCACAACCCTCTGGGGGTAGAGAACTGCACAGATTCACCGCCATTTTGAGTGAAGTAATTTCTTGTTATCTCAGCCCTAAATGATTGGCCCCTTATTCTGAAACTCTGTCCCTAAATTCTCCAGCCAAGGGACACAATATCTAAGTATCTACCTTGTCAAGCCTGTTCATAACCTTGACTACTTCAATGAGACCAAGTCTCATTCTTCTAATCTCTAGAAGATATAAACCCAATTTACTGAGCCTCTCATCATTGGACACCTCATCCCAGAGTCCAATCTAGTCAATTACTGTACTGCCTCCAATGCAAGTATATCCCTAAAGTGTGAAGACCTGAACTGCACAAGTGTTCCACCTGTGGTCTCACCAAAACCCCCCCATGTGGTTGTAGCAAGGCATTTTTATTCTTGTTGTCCAATCCCCTTCAACAAAGGCCAACATGCCATTTGTCTTCCTAATTTCTTGCTGTACCTACACACTAACTTTGTGTGTTCCTTGTAGAAGCACACCCAAGTCTCTCTGAACATCAGCATTGATGACGTTTGCACTTTAAAAAAAAAAAATTCTGCTTTTCTACTCTTGTGCCCAAAGTGAAGAACTTCACACCTCTGTACATTGTAGTCCATCAGCCACCGTTTTGCCCACTCAGAGGCCACAAAGAGATATGGACAGGTTGTGTTCTTCTCAAAACTTGCATTTCCATCCGGCATTGTATTGTCAGCAAATGTCAATACATTGCTCCCTGCCTCTTCATTCAAGTCATTAATATAGATTATAAAATAGTCGAGACCACAGCATGGATCCTTGCAGCACTCCACTTGTCACAACTTGCTAGCTTGAAAATGATGGAGGCTACTGGTGGCTGGAAAAAGGGTATTTAAAAAACCAAACATCTCTTGCTCTGTAGAACTGTCATTTGGACTGAAAACGTTAACTTTTTCTTTCCAAATATGCTGCCAGACCTGCTGAGTTTATCCAGCATTTTTTCTAATTTTATCTCTTCCTCCTCCCCATCCTGCACCAAATTCTCAAGTCAACCCATCGCACTTTACCCTTGTTGCAGTCAATCCTCACTGTCTTCATTCTGTGCTCCCACTTTTCCCAAGATTACAAGAGTATTTTCATACTCCATATAGAATCTGATACATATGGTAACCATTATTAGCCCACAATGCCACCACTTGGTTGGAGGTGCAGTTTACAGAAGATTTGTGGAGTGCGCACACCAACAGACAGCCTATCTGGCGTCTTTGCTTAAGATTTGGTGCAGTGCATGAAGGAGTGTCAGAGTTGTGCAGATAACCATTGTGTTCTGGTGTGCCCCTATCCAGCTCCTTTTACTGTAATGTTGTCTACTTTTAATTTTTGAAATTAATTTGTAGAATATTAAATGACTTCATGTCTCGAAGTCCTAACTTGGATAACAAAAAGGATCAAAAAGATCTGCAGGTAAGATGGAATTTTGTTTTAAACTTAATATGTTAAAGTTAATGCATTAATTTCTGATAGCTTTACATATTTTGCGTTGGAACTGTTTTGTGCTTGCTTTTTACAAGGAGGTGGCCCAAAAGATAATTGAAGCTGTGGGGAATGTTGTTGGTTCCTCGCTTGAACAGACCAGCTGGCTGAGCAGAAATTTGGAAGTGAAAGCTGGGCCTCAGGTGTATTTGGAGGAGACCAATTCTGATGTCGCTGAACATGGTGAGTATCTTCAATCTCTACACTTTCAGTGCCTTGTATTGTATAAATATATATTTTTAATTAAGCAGCAACTGCTGTGCTGTTTGGACTGCATGGCCTGTTTCTGCTCCATGTATCTTATGGAATAGGAAAGCAACGCCCTGCCTTGCTTACCACTCCAGACAACTGGTTATTAAATAGAGATACCATTTCCTTGTCGCATGACTACACACACAGACCATCTGCTACGACATCCTATATAATTGGAACAAACATTAACCAGGATATTGGGTTCTTATTGCATAGATTGCAATAATACGGCGCAAAACAGATAACATGGCTCAACCAGTCCAGCCAGTGTTTAAGTCCCACTCCACTCTCCTCGCATCTTTTCTCATCTAAACATACAGTACATTCAAGATAATTTCACGAATGTGAGCAAAAAGTGCAGTAACACCTGGCATGCGGGCCAACACCATGGAATCTCATTGGCCTGCCAAGATGTTATCAGCCTGCAAAAGGGAGCAAGTTGACCAAGTAGAGAGGCACAAGTACAATAACTGGGGGGAAAGAACAACCGCATTGCTTTTGGTGATGCACATTAACCTGGAGTATCGTTTACTTTTTGGTCTACGCTTGTACATTTTGTCAAAATGTTTAATTCACATTAAATAAAGAGACACTTGTTATGTAAGCAGTTCAATTTCTTGGTACTGGAGGTGGTGACGAACGACATTGTGCTTGGAAGCAGTATTTTGCGGCAGACCTGTTTCAACTGATGTGTAATATCATAAATCTAACCAACTTGCTGCTTCACACAAAATTTGTAGAATATGTCCCTTCAATTGCAGTCTACGTTTAACATGTTTCACTTTTCTTGTGTGTTGGGCATGCTTTTTACTATTTTTAAAATGCTAAGTTGTGATACTCTTGTCAACAAATCTTGCACGCAGTAACGATAGAAATATAATAGGATATGTTGTGGATGTCATGCCAGGTGACGTGTCTAACTAATGTATCTATGTAAGATGGTGGCATGGTGATAATATCACTGGACTCGTAATTCAGAGAACCAGGCTATTGCTCTGGGGATATGGCTTCCAGGGCGGCTAGTGGAATTTAAATTCCACTAATAAATCTAGAATGTAAAGCTAGTCTCCATGATGGTGACCATGACGACAATCATTGATTGTCGTTAAAACCGATCTGGAAATCTGCCATCCTTAACGGATCTGGCCTACATGTGACTAGATCCACAGCAATGTGGCTGACTCTGAGCTGCCTTCTGAAATGGACTCGCAAGTCACTCCACTCAAGGACAGTTAGGGATGGGCAACAAATTCTGGCCTTGTCCCATGACCCATGAAAGAATAAAGGATAACAGATATCTTAGATTCTGTCACCAGTGTGTGGACAGGATTTTAACGTTGTCCAGTTTGGATATATGCATAACTGTTCATTGTTTTTAACAGTACGTTTTGGACGTACTTGGTCCAACATGTAATTGGGGTCTTGCCGTGGTTGGGTGAACTTAGTGTCACCGCTAAAAGTAAAGTAAGACATTGTTTTTGATGGATTTCAAGGTTCGTTCTCCCCACCCTCAGCTGTCGTTTCAACAGCGGTCGCTTCTTCATACAGTGTGCAAGCTCTAACTTTACTGGCTGAGGTAAGACTTATGTGTGCAAGTTCGTACCTTCAGTTCATTCTCAGATCATTTGCATTGATATAATTAAACTTCTATTTCTATTTTTCTCAGCCAATCTTAAATGTCTCCTTCATTCTATGTTCCACTCTGCAACCTGGTCTGGCATTTTCCAGTCCCACCCGCGGTGGAACCCATTGTGGGCAGGACAGAAAATGTGCAGACTCAGCAAAATGTCAATTGATTTCTGGTGGAAATTTCCAGTCCTGCCATGTGTGGACTGGAAAATTCTTGTTTTGGTGATACTTTTTAAATGAAGTTAACTCATTATAGAAATCTGCCACGTTGTCGCGCTTAGTGCTGCAGGTAAGCATATTTGTCACCTTTTCTCCTGATCATTTTCAATTTAGTGAGATGATGTTTATTTTCTCTCAAGTGCATTTTCTTTGCACCTGATGCGTTGTCAGTACAATAAACACACAACCATTGAATCCCCACAGTGCAGAAGGAGGCCATTCAGTCCATTGAGTCTGCACTGACCCTCTGAAAGAGAACCCTACCTAGACCCACATCCACACCCTATCCCGTAACTCCACCCAACCTTTTGACACTAAGGGACAATTTAGCATAGCCAATCCAGCTAATCTGCCTACCTTCGGATTGTGGGAGGAAACCAGAGTACCGGGAGGAAACCCACGCAGACACTGGGAGAGCGTGCAGACTCCACACAGTCACCCAAGGTCGGAACCAAACCTGGGTCCCTGGCACTGAGAGGCAGAAGTACTAACTACTCTGCTCCGGGGATGCTGCTCATGCCACTCGTACTTGTGGCGAGGTGTGGAAGTGAGTGATGTGACCATCAATTCACACGACACGTAGTTGGAAGTGAACAGTGGTTTTAATGATCTTACAACGAAGCCTGCCTGCGACGCGATGAACTGGCAGGCAGGCTCGCTCAGACTGCCAGGCTTTATACTTCCGGTTAGTGGGAGGGGCCATGGGCGGAACCCAGTACAAACTCCTCATCTCCCCCTAGGGGCAGAGCCGCGCAACTGCTCGTAAACTGAGCTTACACAGACACAGTACATCATACATAATAACAGTGTGAATTACACGGACTGTGATTCACCACAATGAGTTAGGGTCAAAAGTTCCCCTCCATTATTTGCCTTCGGTCAGTTCAGTTCTCTGAATTCGCCTCACATCTTGTGGCTTGTATTTTCTTATCACTGGGGAAAATGCAGATCCTGTTGAATGTGTGAATTAAATTTAGATTTGTGCATTTTGTGATCTGTAGTAACGATGCTAAAGTAGGCAATGTAAATCTCATGAGGAGAGGCACCAGTAACGCGAGGTGAAAAAATAAGGTTTTGAGAGAATTTGAAATGTTTGTAATATGTCCCAGGTTCGATTCCCAGCTTGGATCACTGTCTGTGTGGAGTCTGCACGTGTCTGTGTGGGTTTCCTCCGGGTGCTCCAGTTTCCTCCCACAGTCCAAAGATGTACAGGTTAGGTGGATTGGCCATGCTAAATTGCCCTTTTAAAAAAAAAAAAAAAAATAGGTGACTGGGTGACGGAGATAGGTTGGAAGTGTGGGCTTAAATGGAGTTCTCTTTCCAGGGGCCAGTGCAGACTCGATGGGCCAAGTGGCCTCCTTCTGCTGCAAATTCTATGAAATTCTATGTATATAATTTTAAAAACAACTTAATGCAAATTGTGCATCCCATTAATTGCTACCTGCATTTCTTTGATACTTGTGCCAAATGTATTTTGTTTCAAGTGAAGTTTTGCCTTTGATGTTGGCAGCCTTTATCTTATTATTTCTCTTTATTTTGGGAATCATTTTCAGCTACTCGCCCCACTTCTTGATATGGTTTACCGCAGTGATGAAAAGGAGAAAGCAGTGCCTCTCATCTCACGCCTGCTCTACTATGTGTTCCCCTACCTGAGAAACCATAGGTAACGAGATGAAATGTTTACACCGTTTACTTCACTTGCCAACTTGAGTGTTGATTGCTCTTGGATCCAGATTTCAGTAAATCAAAATGTACTTTTTGTACAGAATCACAAAGTAAATCGGTTTCCAGGTTTCATTCAGTTAGTGAGAAGTCAAACTAATTATATAAATGTCCATATTTTATGCACACCTGCGCTTCATTCAATGTAAGGAAACCTGTTTTTCATGTGAGCGAACATGTCCGTTTGTGGAGCAGAGTCTGTGGGTGGGGGGGGCGGAGCGGTAAAGGAGCTGGGGGAAGGTAAAGGAGCTGGGGGGGAGGTAAAGGAGCTGGGGGGGAGGTAAAGGAGCTGGGGGGGAGGTAAAGGAGCTGGGGGGGGAGGTAAAGGAGCTGGGGGGGGAGGTAAAGGAGCTGGGGGGGAGGTAAAGGAGCTGGGGGGAGGTAAAGGAGCTGGGGGGAGGTAAAGGAGCTGGGGGGGGAGGTAAAGGAGCTGGGGGGGGGAGGTAAAGGAGCTGGGAGGGGGAGGTAAAGGAGCTGGGGGGGGAGGTAAAGGAGCTGGGGGGGGAGGTAAAGGAGCTGGGGGGGAGGGAAAGGAGCTGGGGAGGGAGGTAAAGGATCTGGGGGGGGAGGTAAAGGAGCTGGGGGGGAGGTAAAGGAGCTGGGGGGGAGGTAAAGGAGCTGGGGGGAGGTAAAGGAGCTGGGGGGGGAGGTAAAGGAGCTGGGGGGGGAGGTAAAGGAGCTGGGGGGGGAGGTAAAGGAGCTGGGGGGGGGGGAGGTAAAGGAGCTGGGGGGGGAGGTAAAGGAGCTGGGGGGGGAGGTAAAGGAGCTGGGGGTAAAGGAGTTGGATTTCTTGGTGTAAATCCAGATTCCCCCTGAATCAAGCGTAAGGACTAAACTGGGCTGAGAGTTCAGTGGAAATTCTGATCCTTGAGATGCGAGATGTTAAACTGAGACCCAGTTTACTTCCTTCAAAAAAATACTTGTGGGAAGTCGCTGCTGCAGATTGCCTATTGCATTTCCCATCATAACTTTCCATGTACTCCAGACGTTCGGAGATGTTTTTAACCGTGTGTCTGCATGAACCATTTGAAATGTTTAATAGCTGGTGCTGAAAATAGTTTAACAAAAGCCGAATACTGCAGATGCTGGAAATCTGAAATAAAAAGAGAGCGCGCTGGCAAAGCTGAGCGGGTCTGGCAGCATCTGTGGAGAAAGAAACCGAGTTAACAAGCAGGATTTACCAAATAATCCTCCGCGGATTTACCGAGCAATTCGGTGGCTGCGGAGGCGGCCCGCCAGCGACATTTCCTGGTCCCACCGTTATCAACGGGGATTTCCCATTGACTGCACCCCTCGCCGACGGGAAACCCGTTCGTCATTGGTGGGATCAGAATATCCCGCTGGCATGAACAGCTGCTAAATTCCACCCCATGTTAAATCCTTCTGACTCTTCAGAGCTCTTTTAGAGTCATCAAGACTCGGCGTTAACTCTCGGCAAGCCTGCTGAGTTTTGCCAGCACTTTGACTCTTTATTTCGGATTTCCAGCATCCCCGGCATTTTGCTTTGAGTTTACCGGGAAATAGTTTGTTCATTTCTGGGAGGCACGTCTCTTAATACTGTAATTTCAAAAATGTGATTCCATACACCTTTAGATCCCACATTCCAACCTTTATTAATTCTTTGACTGGTAATTCAACATATATTAAAACATCAAAACTTTTAAACATACAGATTGAAATGTTGACCTGCAGTAGGAGATGAATGAATTGGGCAGAAAGCTAAAGGAAACGGAACTGTTTGAAGGAAACTTTTGAAGAAATGAGAGGAGGTTCAAGCTAGTAGGTCTGGGAAAGGAGGGTGTAGTTCTGGTGTTGTAGTAAACCAAGCAAGAGCCCATGGTGTTGGGGGTTACTATAATAGCTTGGATAGAGGATTGGCTCACAAACCAAAAAGAGTCGGAATAAATGTATCAGTTTCAGGTCAGCAAACAATAACTTAGGATGCTATAGGGATCAGTGCGTCGTCTCAACTATTTACAACCTATATTAATGATGAAGGTATTGAGTGTATTGTAGCTAAATTTTATCTAAGCTGCACAGGTGGGTGTGATGGCAAGTTGTGAGGAGGACCCAAAGGTCACAATCATCCAGGTCCTGTCGAGGTAGCTTTGACAGTGGGCGTTCACAAGAGGGTGTTGGATTGGTGGGCCAGTGAGTTCCCATCTCCGGTTTGTCTTGTTGGGGATAAGTGGGAGGAGCGGAGCAGCCTGATGACCACTTTACATTATCCCAATGTCCAATTGTGGGCAGCTTGGGGATGCAGCATTGATCAGAGCCTGGCATGCCTGAGGTAGCGTGCTGGTGGCTGGCCAAGGGGCCCATGAGGCCTCCTTCCCCCCCCCCCCCCCCCCCCAAAATCTGGAAATGATCCTGTCCTGTGATTATTTTTCAAATGTTTACGGTTCTGCCCAAAGCACATGGGTAGATTGTGACTGGGCAAAAAATTAGCAGATGGAATATAATGTGGAAAAATCAGGCTATCCACTGGTAAGAATAGATGAGCAGAATACCATTTAAATGGTGAGATTTCACAGAATGATGCAGATTGGGGTGTCCTCATACATTAATCACAAAAGGTTAGCATGCAGGTACAGTAAGTAATTAAGGTAAATGGGACGTTGGACTTTATTGCAAGAGGGATGGAGTATACAAATTGGACAAGTCTTGCTACATTTTTACAGGGCATGGTGAGACCTCCACTAGAGTGCTGCATATAATTTAGTCCCTTAAAAAAGATATACTTGCATTGATGGCTGTTCAGTGAAGGTTGATATGGTTGATTTCTGGGTTGAAGGGGGGGCCCTTTATGAGGAAAGGTTAAGTTGGGTCTATATTCAGTGAAGTTTAGAAGAATGTGAAATGACTTTATTGAGCATATGAGATCCTGAGGGGGCTTTGCAGGGTGGATGCTGTGAGGATATTTTCCCTCGTGGGGAATCTCGAACTCGGGGGATACAGTTGCAGAATGGGGGATCTTCTTTACCCCAGACAGCAGCAGTGGATATATTGAATATATTCAAGGCTGAGATTGACAGATGTTTGAACTACTGGGGAGGCGAGGGTTATGGGGAACAGGCAGTGAAGTGGTGGAACAGGCTCCTGGATTGTGCAGACGACTCTTCCGACTGTTCTTGTTTATTATATCCTTGTGCGTAGGAGTCTTTGATTCACTGATTTGTGGATCCAAGCAGAATAATAGCCAGACAATACATACACAATGGAAGTTAAACTAAACTAAATAATTTATTATTATTCCAATAATATACACAAAGCATAAAAATCTGTTCCTCAAAGAGTTCGGCTTCAAGGTTTAATGAAGTGATCTGCTTTTTAGATTGATCTTTTACTGCCGGTTTACCAAGACATGACCACGCTCTTGTGGACCTGATGAAGCCGACCATTACATACTGCTCACTCATTTTAACCCCCAAAAAGGATCAGAAAACATTCGCCGAGGATGAATGCTTTTCATATTATGTGTCTTTTTAGCAATGTCACCAGACATTGATTAGCTATCTCAGGATTTTGGCCAGGGACAACTCTGTTTACTCTGTATCCCTGCTTGTGGATTCCCTTGAGATGATAAGACCCATTGCCAGCAAATCATTTTGGGTTTTTTTTTAAAAAAAACAGGAAATGCTGAGGTCATGCAGCATCTGTGGAGATAAAACAGTTACTAGTTCAGATTGACTTCATTTGAAATGTTGACAGCTCTGATGCAGTCCTGTGTTTGCAAAGCTCAAAACATGTTTTAAGTAAAGCCGAGTTCTTGGGCAGCAGAAAAACACTTTAGTTTTAATACTTACTGGCACTGAATTAGCTGTTTTGCTTAAACCATGTGATGGCTTTGTCGGAAGTTTGAGGCAATTAAGGAAAACTTTCTCCTATCTAGCTGTTCCTTGTGTGGAGGCAATTAAGTGATTGGAGTCAGGGTGCAAGTCTTACTCTCTTCCAAGTGTTATGGGCCAGGGTTTAGAGAAACCCAAAGTGTATCATGGAGTTCACCTGACCCACAACTTCTAAAAGATTGTGGTATGGGGCTCACACGGCCCACTCTACAGGTGTGGTACAGTAGAAATGGAAAAGTATTTTTAAAAGCAAAAAGTTTATTCTATGAACTCAAGTGAATCTTTTTAAAACATAGTGAACATCTTCGCAACCATCAATTCAAATACAACCCACAAAGAATACAACACTAAGTAATGCTTACACTGTCCTTTTGACATCCAGAAGACTTGCGAAAAACATAACCTTTAATAGAAGCACATCAGGTTTGCATTCACTACGGAGAGCATTTATAATTCTGGATTCACCAAATGATCAAGAGATAGTCTTTTCATGGCAGAGATCAATAGTGCACCTGCTTTGTCTGGCTTCAGCTCCAACACTGAAAACAAAACCAAAAAGAGACAGACACACCCAAGCTTTTCTCAAAGTGAAACTAAAAAGCAGAGCCAGAGCCCAGCTCCACCCACACTCTGACATCACTGCAGTAACATGAGCAGCCAAACATTTCTTAAAGTGATATTCTCATGACACAAGTGTCTGGCTTTAGATAACACCACAGGGTGTTGTACTTTGTAAAGATTATTTTGAGTTGAAATTATATTTTTTGGTTAGTTTGCTTTAAAGATATCATTTCTTAAAATAAAAAGGAAACTTATTATTCAAGGCCATTGTCGGTAATGACTTGAAATGTTTTGATCTTGATGCATTTTTAAGTGTTTAGTACAAGAATGTAGAGCGCGTGCATATTTCCCTTTTTGAAGTTAATGTATATATTTTGGTTTATCTGTGAAGATGTTCTTAACTTTGAAGATGTTCTTAACTTTTGGTGTAGAGATTGTATGCCTAATTATTGCGATTTTTCTTTAACTAATACTGAAATTGTCTTTCATTTCCTCTCAGTGGATACAACATCCCCAGTTTCCGTGCCAGTGCTCAGTTACTGAGCAGTTTGAGTGGCTATGCCTACACCAAAAGGGCATGGAAAAAGGAAGCCTTTGATCTCTTCATGGACCCTCTCTTTTTCCAGATGGACTCCTCTTGTATTAACCAGTAGGAAAATAATACCTTTTTTATGTGTAGTAAACCAGACTCTTATACTGGTTATTGAAAATGGGCTTGTAAATTTTATTCCTTGTCTTTAAAGTTTTGCCAAAGTACAACCTTCTATCCTGGTGCCTACAGAAAGTGAACATATTACAACAATTACTATAGGCAAGATCGAAGTTTTAGCAAATCTGAATTATTATGAGTGCAGTTTCCAAAGTAGATGTCAAATTACTTGCCTTTGATATAGAGTTCATAAAGTAAAATACCAGGATGAGGGATGTCCCAACTTAATTCGGTCTACTCTTGCTGTAGTCCACATTTGTTTTCTAAACACATGTTGAAGAACAAGATGCTATTAAGGACTGATGGTGGAATTTTAATAGATAAAAGAATTCAAGAAATAATTTTCATTCACACAACTACATTGAGAATCTGCGGGAATCTAAGGGGCTGGTTTAGCTCACTCACTCACTCAGCTAAATCGCTGGCTTTTAAAGCAGACCAAGCAGGCCAGCAGCACGGTTCGATTCCCGTACCAGCCTCCCCGGACAGGCGCCGGAATGTGGCGATTAGGGGCTTTTCACAGTAACTTTATTGAAGCCTACTCGTGACAATAAGCGATTTTCATTTTTCATTTCATCACTTCGAAGACAATCAAGTAATTTCAAGAGCATCCACCCCTTTCAACGCTCGCTGCCTCCATCCACTCCCTTCAACACGCTCTGCTCCCATTTACCCCCTTCACCGCTCGCTGTCCCCATCTCCCGCCTTCAACACGCACTGCCCCCATACACCCCCTTAAACACGCACTGCTTCCATCCACCTATTCACGCACTGCCTCCATCCACCGCCTTCAACTCGCACTGCCTCCATCCACCGCCTTCAACACGCACTGCCTCCATCCACCGCCTTCAACACGCACTGCCTCCATCCACCGCCTTCAACACGCACTGCTCCCATTCACCCCCTTCAACACGCACTGCCTCCATCCACCGCCTTCAACACGCACTGCTCCCATTCACCCCCTTCAACACGCACTGCCTCCATCCACCCCCTTCAACACGCACTGTCCCCATCCACCCCTTCAACACGCACTGTCCTCATCCACCCCCTTCAACATGCACTGCTCCCATCCACCCCCTTCAACACGCACTGCTCCCATCCACCCCCTTCAACACGCACTGTCTACATCCCCCGCCTTCAACACGCACTGCTCCCATCCACCGCCTTCAACACGCACTGGCCCCATCCACCCCCTTCAACACGCACTGCTCCCATCCACCCCTTCAACACTCGCTGCTCCCATCCACCGCCTTCAACACGCACTGCTCCCATCCACCCCCTTCAACACACACTGCTCCCATCCACCGCCTTCAACACGCACTGGCCCCATCCACCCCCTTCAACACGCACTGGCCCCATCCACCCCCTTCAACACGCACTGGCCCCATCCACCCCTTCAACACGCACTGCCCCCATCCACCCCTTCAACACGCACTGCCCCCATCCACCCCTTCAACACGCACTGCCCCCATCCACCCCTTCAACACACACTGCTCCCATCCACCCCCTTCAACACGCACTGCTCCCATCCACCCCCTTCAACACGCACTGCTCCCATCCACCACCTTCAACACACACTGCTCCCATCCACCACCTTCAACACACACTGCTCCCATCCACCACCTTCAACACACACTGCTCCCATCCACCCCCTTCAACACGCACTGCCCGCATCCACCCCCTTCAACACGCACTGCTCCCATCCACCCCCTTCAACACGCACTGCTCCCATCCACCCCCTTCAACACGCACTGCTCCCATCCAGCCCCTTCAACACGCACTGCCCCCATCCACCACCTTCAACACACACTGCCCCCATCCACCCCTTCAACACGCACTGCCCCCATCCACCTCCTTCAGCACGCACTACCCCCTGCAACACGGACTGCCCCCATCCACCCCCTTCAACACGGACTGCCCCCATTCACCCCCTTCAACACTCACTGCTCCCATCCACCGCCTTCAACACGCACTGCCCCCATCCACCCCTTCAACGCGCACTGCCTCCATCCACCCCTTCATCAGGCACTGCCCCCATCCACCCCCTTCAACATGCAGTGCTCCCATCCACCCCCTTCAACACTCGCTGCTCCCATCCACCTCCTTCAACACTCGCTGCTCCCATCCACCTCCTTCAACACGCACTGTCTCCATCTACCCCCTTCAGCACCCGCTGCCTCCATCCACTCCTTTTAACAGTCGCTATCTCCCTCCACCAGTGATGCATAGTGACAGCAGTGTGTACCATCTATATACGAGATGCACTGCAGCAACACATCAAGGCACCTTCGTCAACACTTCCCAAACCCATGATCTCTGCAATCTGGACGGTCAGAGGCATCAGATGTACGGGAACACCATCACCTGGAAGTTCCCCTCCAAGCTATACACCATCCTGACTTGAAACTATACTGCAGTTCTTTCGATGTTGCTGGGTCAGATTTCGAGGACTCCCTTCTGAATAACACTCTGGGTGTAAGTACACCAAATGGACCGAAGCGATTCAAATAGGCTCACCACCGCCTTCTGGAGGGTAATTGGTGATGGGCAACAAATGCTGACTTAGTCAGTGACACCCACATCCTGTGAAAGAATTGTTTTCGAAAGTCACTATTGATTGGGAGCATTCCCTATTCTCTTGACTAGTGTCAGTCACATGCGTAGATGAAGCTTTGGCTTAATGTTTACTCTCAAAGATGGCCCTCCTGACAGTGTAGCAATCTCCCAAGAGCTCCAATGAAGCATTAGCCTAGATGGTATGTTCTGGTAGGACTGGAACCACAAGCATGACTCAGCAGTAAGGATGGGACCACCTGAGCCAAGTTGCCTCAAACAGGTGGTGCAGTTTGAACTCGGCAATATTTAAAAAATACATTGTGTAGATTTGCTGCATGCACGTGCCGTATATGTATGTTAATAAACTGTGATTTCACCAGCGATAGCAAGCAACACATCAATGTCCTGTGGGTGGGGGAAGAGTGATTCTTAAAACATGTTTCTGTTTTCCCAGTTGGAAGTCCATAATTGACCATCTTTTGACACATGAGAAAACAATGTTCAAAGACTTGATGAGTAAGCCCCATTTATTATGCTTATCTGTCGACTTGAAAATTATTATTTTTTTTTGAAAGAACAGACTATTATGATAATTGTACAATTGAATCCAAATTTACCCACAGTTTTGCAATTTAAATGTGAATCTGTTTATTGGGTAGATTTTGGGGAAGAGTAATTATTAGGTCTTTATAAGCATGATTTTAAATAAATAATTTTTGGACCTAATATGAAAAGTTGTTGAAAGCATTCTGTCCATAATGATGGAGACACAATTATTTCATATTCATTATTCAGTTACCTTTTTCGGCTCTGCATTTAGCGAGGGGATAATTAGAATAGTAGGGCACTGAAGGCCATTTGGGATGTTGAATTGTGCACCTTGCCACCCCTGTTGCTCTTTCCCCAGACAGCAGACACTGTTTTTCTTTTCTCACGTGGAACAAAATCATATAACCGCTATCTTAAAGCCATCACCTGAAGTTGTAGTGTCGAGTTCCACTTGTGCCCTGACGACAGCCAGTTCTACCACTTCCCTTGCCCACTGCCCACTGTCTTCCCTGCTTGTCCAGTATCCAATATTGGCTAAACACGGGAGAGACCAAAGCCATATTTTCCGCCCGCCCCGCCCCACCCTGACAGCTCTGCTGTATTCTCCTTTGTTTCTCCACTTGCAGGTGAATTTTATTACACTTGTCTCCTGTGTGGAAGTCTCTGCAATCAGCACCGTCAGCTGAAACCTGTTATTAGCTATTTCATAATATTCCGGCCTAAGACTGCATTTCTTCAATTTTCACGCAGTTTCAATTTAACAAAAAATAAACTTTAGAGTACCCAATTCATATTTTTCCAATTAAGGGGCAATTTAGCTTGCTCAATCCACTTACCTTGCACATCTTTGGGTTGTGGGGGTGAAACCCACGCAAACACGGGGAGAATGTGCAAACTCCACACGGACCGTGACCCAGAGCCAGGATCGAACCTGGGACCTCGGCGCCGTGAGACCGCAGGGCGAATCCACTGCGCCACCGTGCTGCCCTTGTTTCAATTTTATTTTAAGAATCTTAGCAGCAGTACTCAAACTAATTAGTTCTGAGTTGGAGTGGGCTGTGTGTGTTCATAGCGACTATGGGTGATCCCTAATTCCTTTTTGTCATTTGTTTGTGTGAACATGCGGGCTAACGTTTGGGGTTTGGTGGGAGGATGGGATCGTTGTTGCTGATATGGGGGTTGACGTATTTGTTACTGATTATTGTTTATTGTTGGTGGGTGTAAATTTGGGAGAAAATGTGAAAAAGGAGGAGAATTAAAACAATATTTATTTTTTTTAAATTGAGTTGGAGTAGTTGTAATCAGCACTGCTGAAGTACTCAGCTCCCTGACATTCACCAGAAAAAATTGTCCAGCACCATCTGATATCGTCCTCCTTGTCTCCATGTCAAACTTTGTCTGATTCCACGTTTGTGATGCCCACTGGGACACATTTCTGCTATACAAGTGCAATATGCCCACTAGGACACGTTTCTGCTATACATGTGCAATATGCCCACTGGGGCACGTTTCTGCTATACATGTGCAATATGCCCACTGGGACACGTTTCTGCTATACATGTGCAATATGCCCACTGGGACACGTTTCTGCTATACATGTGCAATATGCCAACAGGGACACGTTTCTGCTATACATGTGCAATATGCCCACTGGGACACGTTTCTGCTATACAAGTGCAATATGCCCACAGGGGCACGTTTCTGCTATACATGTGCAATATGCCCACTGGGACACGTTTCTGCTGTACATGTGCAATATGCCCACAGGGACACGTTTCTGCTATACATGTGCAATATGCCCACTGGGACACGTTTCTGCTGTACATGTGCAATATGCCCACAGGGACACGTTTCTGCTATACATGTGCAATAAGCCCACTGGGACACATTTCTGCTATACAAGTGCAATATGCCCACTGGGACACGTTTCTGCTATACATGTGCAATAAGCCCACTGGGACACATTTCTGCTATACATGTGCAATATGCCCACTGGGACACATTTCTGCTATACATGTGCAATATGCCCACTGGGACACGTTTCTGCTATACATGTGCAATATGCCCACTGGGACACATTTCTGCTATACATGTGCAATATGCCCACTGGGACACGTTTCTGCTATACATGTGCAATATGCCCACTGGGACACATTTCTGCTATACATGTGCAATATGCCCACAGGGACACGTTTCTGCTAAACAAGTGCAATATGCCCACTGGGGCACGTTTCTGCTGTACAAGTGCAATATGGTGTTGCCAATGAAGGGAAACTCTGCAACATTGGTCAGTCTCTGCATGAGACATGAAATGCGAGGGCCAAGAAGAAAAAATGGCACCCGTGGTAAGCAGAAAATGTTCAGCCAGGATGAGTAAGCAAACCAATTGCAAGGAAGCTTTCTGAAAGTTCTGAGATACCTTTGGAATGCATTAATCAGGAAAGCCAAGATCCTGTTTTGCCAAATGAATGAAAGTGATTGCCTCTTCAAATTGTCCTGCTGTTGTGTTGGTCACTTTCAGACCAATCACAAGATATTACTGAGCATGTGAGACACTGAACTGGAGTTCCCACCAATTAAAAGCACGCCAGAGTTACAAGATGTCATGGGACCCTGATTTGAATGATATTCACAGGGAGCCCGTTGCTTGATTGAACTGAGTTCAGGATGGGAATAGGACAATAAGTGGATTTGCCCCATTTTAATCGTGCATCTCATCCCCACACTCCCATCAGCCAGGCAGAGTTAAAATCAGGAGCAGTCAATGAGTTTTTACAGAAATTGCACACCTAAAGACTCAAAACTAGACTTTGGTTTGTGCAAAGGTTTTGAAAGTAAAAAGGTTTTAGCAAATTCTACTTTATTTCATGTAGAAGGTTGAGACGGTTCTATACTGACCAACCTTATCACAGTTGATGTTGGCCGCCTTGTGTTAGATATTTTCTTCCCAGGATATTTCAGATACTTTCAGATTGGAATTTTTTTGGGTGAGAACGTGGAACAGTACACCCGGCAATGGACTAGAATAGAGGAGATTAATCAGGACAGCAGCTAAGATCGTGCAGCAAGGCAGAAGGACTTGATGCCGTTTATTGGTACATAGAGTTACCAACTGTAATTAAATATTTTCCTGGAAGTTTCATCACATAACTTGCCTCTATGCTCCAGTGATTCCGGTCACTGCCTTCCTATGCCAAATGGAAAGCAAATAGACTCTATCCAATTGGGCTGTGCTTAGAAGCTCCAGGCCAATTCTAGATCGTTGGCAACTCCATAACCCTGCTAATGATTCATTTTAAATTATGTCAATCCTCAACTGTTAGGTATGATTGACTAATCTTTAAACTGCAGTGTCTTAAGACATTCACATTTGTGTGTGAAGGTAGAGCATGGTATTCTGTTGAAAATCTGATGATCGGTGGTGCAGTCATGTCTGTTTGCAACCACAGCAAGGGAACATGAGGTAGAATTTTAAGGGTGGCGAGCGATTGGCGCCTAATGCACCGACTCTCAAACCCCCACTGTCATTTAATGCTTACTTGAGCTCACTTGATTGGCAGTGGGTGGGACTTCCGACCACCCTTGAAGGAAGTCCTATCTGTGAGAGCGTTGGCCAGTCAGGTTAGTCAACAGCCCTTCTACCTGGCCAGGCACAGCACTGCAGTGGCTAGAAGCGGTACTGCAGCGCACTGCCTTAGACTAAGTCCGAGGACCTTTGGAAAGGTAAGTCCTGGGGGAGGGAGGGTAGAGCACGCAGGGCAGTTGGAAGGGGGAGCAATCGTGCTGTTAGCGGTGAGGCGGTCCCAGAGTTCCAATGACCCAGGATGGAGGGAACCCCAACTCTGAGGCCTTCAGAGCAAGATACCCCCACCCTCCTTCCCACCCGAGATGGGCAAAAGGTTTACTGTCACTTTCCCACCCTACTTGCATCTGCTCCTGCCAGCCTAAAAATTGAGGCTTGGTAGGAAAGGCCATTAAGAGGCCATTTAAGAGCCTTAGTAGGTGAATGCGCGGGATCCCCACCTGAGGCCCTGTCTGCCCAAACGTGAAATTGTATCTGGGTTTGGGTGGGCGGGTTCCCAGGGAGAATCACACCCCTTCAATTTTATGCTCCCTGTGCCACCACCTCAGAACCCGCCTTGGGTGGAGTGTAAAACTCTGCCTGTAGTGTCAGGTAATATAGAAACCATTTTTGGGATAGATTGCAAATCCTGGTGCCAAATGTGATAGCTGCATATGGACGGACATGAGGGTTGTCATCCAGTTATAAATGGCTGAAAAAAGAATGTGCTGGATGATAAGCTATTCGTTCAAGGACTCTCTCGTTAATCCTGAGAGAGAAACATGTGTTGTCACCCTTCAATCAGGGAGTGGAAGCATAAACTGCAAATATGTAGCTGGTACGAGATGCTAACTGGACATTGTCACCAGATGTAAAAGGGACGTTAATGAATCAGCAGCCCAGTTAACACCCCGCCCAATGGGAAAGAACCCTGGTGTTGGGATCCTGAAAAATAAATGCTCCCTGCCCCTAAGCACCATACAAATACTGTTCCATTCCACCAGTCATTTGTTGGGTTGTTAAATTGTGCTGTTTGGCCACAAGGATATGCAGTATTTAATGTCTGCTGCCCATGAAGAAGTCTTACAATGCCAGGTTAAAGTCCAACAGGTTTGGAATCACTAGCTTTTGGAGCTTCTCTCTGCAAGATTAACGAGAGAGTCCTTGAAAGGACATCTTATCGTCCAGCACGTTCGTTTGTGGCGCTGATTGGGGTGCACTCCATCCTGGGAAATCAGGATGAAGGAGATACGCTCCGAAAGCTAGTGATTGGACTTTAACCCGGTGTTGTAAGTCTTTTTATCTGCCCACGCCAGTCCATCGCTGGCATCTCCACACCATTGCTGCCCATGAGGCCTTTTACACCATACTCTTTTGAAGATGTGGATCCACTTCATTCCATCCAATTGGACAGTTGGGAAGCCAAACATTGATCTGCCAAAGATATTTTTTTCATATCAAGATAAAGATTTAATTAGCAATGTTAATTACATCATAATTGCACATTACTAAATACTTCTATCCCTTCTGTAAATTGTTGCCTTTTAAAATTCATTCATGAGATGGAAGCTTCACTGGTAAAGCCAGCATTTATTGGCCAACTCTCATTGTCCTTGAACTCTTGAGCAGCAAGTGGGTGTACGTCATGTACCTGGCAGATGAATTCAACATAGACAAATGCAGTCAAGATTGTTTGACTGAACTAATTGTTCAACCCCGACACCAAGTAATTTATAGCAATAGTCTTTATTTGAACAAAAGCATGAACAAATCCACGAAAATATTGAGGTGATCATTTTCAGAAAACAAAGAATCATTTTACCCCCTTGTCTTTTGGGTAGAGACCATAGTTCTGCTGTAATTGCTATGCTTTCTCTTCCTGTCTGGTGCCTTCACCTGTCCCCACTCCTGACTCTTGAGATGGCTCCTGAATCACTGAACATTCTTGCCATTTCACACTCGCCAACATTATTACAGCCCATCCAATTTCTCCTGTCTGTCCTTCCGTCTTTCCCTTGAGCCAGTAAGAATAAAGGACAGCTACTGATAGAAAGCTCCAGCCCTGTTTGTGACATCGCCGAACAAGACTCGGGACTTAAACCACAAAAATATTGTTATTCACAGTCTCGTGTCCTGTCATGTTTCTGTTTTCTTTGGTCCACAGCACTTGTTACAATAGGGCAATGCCTTAATACTGCTTTGAAAGTTGAGCAGTTGTAGTTCCCCTTTTCTGGGATGTCCGTGTTTAGAGACTCATTCATGCTCGTCTTTTTTGGACAGGCTCATTTGTGGTATTTCTTGCTTGATGCTTTTTATATCACTTCCAAGTAATCAGCTATCCTACATCTGCAGCTGGTTAGTCACAAAGCAGTTTTTTCCCAGTTAAGCTTTAATTGTTTAACTATTCTGAACCAGGCCCTATAAGTAACCGCAAAACCTGTCAGTTCTTGTATCGCAGTGAGATGGTCCATTTTATAGCAATTATAATGAGGCCACATACTACTTCAAAATAAGAATCTAATTGAGAAAAGGATGAAATGATTAAAGGAGCAGTTGAAAAGGCCATTAAGGTGCAAACAAAGGACTGTACTTGACCAAGTAATGTGCTTCCAATAATTCACAAACTCAACATTATTAAACCCATAAAATGTATCCTTTTTTAGTTATATTTTGGTCTTTATAGATGTAAATATAGATGAAAGAAGGTTAATGAGCTTTCTGCCAATTCAGGAATAAATTTAATTTGTTATCTTCCATCACGCAGCCCCTTCCCCAAACGTTCAGAACAATGGGTTACAAAGTCTGTAATTTGCGATAGATCGCATTATTTCTATTCTGATCTTTGCCTTTACTAAATGAATCTATTTTCCCTTTCAGGCATGCAGAGCAGTTCATTAAAACTATTTCCTAATTATGAACAAAAAGCAATGCTGGTAAAGCGGCAAGCATTTGCAATCTTCAGCGGCGAACGTGATCAGTATCATCTGTATCTCCCACTCATACAAGGTGATGAATACACTTTGAAAGAATGTTTGCTCAAACTTACTCGTGGTGAAATGTGATGGCAACCAATTTGGTGTGTGATGGCATATTTTGTTACGTATTTAAATTTGGGCTGTTAAAAAAGAGGAGTTCTGAGAGTCATGCTGGACTCCAAACATAAACTCTGCTTCTCGCTCCGCAGATGCTACCAGGCATGGATTTTTCCAGCACTTTTTGGTTTGTTGTCAATGTTGTCATTTTTAATATTCTGTTAATATAGCACTTAAAACAAAAAAACATTGACAATAGGTGCTGCCTTAATGTTCTTGTACTTCAGGCCACTAACCACTGTTGGGAAATATGACGCAGAAACAGGAATAGGCTATTTAGCCTCTAAGTCTTGTTTTGGCACTAAGTGCGATCTTTGCTAATCTGCAACCTAACTCCATACACGAGCACCGTTTGTCTATCCTTGGATATCTTTTATGAACAACAGTATGTCGATCTCAGCTTTAAAATTAGCAATTGATCCAGCTGTGAACCTGCTGTTGTGATGGAGAGCTCCAAACTCCTATTATCCTATGCATGATAAATTGTTTCCTAATTTAGTCCCTGAAAGGCCTGGTTCTAACTTTTAGGCAATGGTCCCAGCCTAAGACTCCTCAGACAGCAGAAATAGTTTCTCTCTGTCTGCCACAGTTCGGTGACTCTTGCTGGAAATAATGCACCTATGGGTGTTGGATCAGAACTACGTCTAGCTATGGTCGAGTATCCTGTTGAAACAGGCTGGCTTAGCTTGAATGTGGAAATTACTGGTTCGGGTGGAATTTTCCAGCCTTTCCCACCAGTGGAATCTCCCAGTCTGGGTTGTATGACTAGCCATGGGATGCTGTCGGACATTGAGAGGGTATGGGAGAGCTAGTAGGATGAAATAATTGCTCATTCTGCACACTCAACAGTGAAGAGGTGCATAAAAGAGACAGTTTCCAAATGATGGTCAACCTTGTACGGGGGGGGGGGTATAGAACCTGAGGTGATTAAAGATCATCCCGGTAGTTTGTTAAAGTCATTTAAATGGGTCAAGGTTACCCCTCGGGGAAATGGGGCAAATAGTGAAGGAACTGGTGTGCAATTTAAATAATTTTGTCAAAGTGACGATTGTTGAGGTGCTGGTGGATGGAATGGCAATTGTCGTTCAGCTCTTTGGACTGCTGAGCTTCTGGAGCAGTAAATGTTGTATTCCGAGAAAACAATAGGGAAATAGATCAGGGTGATGTTTTGGGCAAACAGTAAAGCTTTTGTTATCGGAAATTCCTCATGTTGGAAAACATACAATACTTGATTAGGTTATTGATAGAAGTTAACTTTTCTAGTCAGTGAGAACCATGAGAGTAAGGGGAGATGATAGAGGTAAAAGGGTTAAATGAGAACTCATTAAGAATAATTAACTATAATCATAGTAATCATTACGTGAGTGCAACAATAGCTTGGAATCCACTAAGGATTAATCCAGATCACACACTTTAATTTCTGTAATTTCTTAGGTTTCACATTAGCTAGTTGTTTGAGGCTACAAGGTCAGTGATGTCAACTAGCTAAAAGGCCCCATTGTTGTACAGTACGAATAGTCCCGTTTCTATGGTAACAGCCAGTCTAGGGTGATAATGCCTTAACGATTGATGTTAGATGCAGGTGTGGATAATTTGGAAAATTGGCAAGTGATGGAATGGGAAATTTGTACCAATACATTTAAATACATGTATCTCTTAAATTGATGGACAGACATTTTGGCCGAATTGAGTAAATTATAAATTAGTTAAAGCCAATCAGAAGTAAAACGGCTAGATTTTAAGATAATAATCTCCTTAAGAACCACTTACCGGGATGGAAAACTCATCCCGGGATCACCCATCTGTATTTCTGAAACCTATTTCCTTTGCTGCTTGCTTTTGCTAATTGCCATTTTTCTGTTGTTTAAATTACTTAGTTATTTTATCCCAGTGTATTATGATTTGAAGAATTATGATGATCTGTAATTGAATGAAAACTCAACTACTGTATTCACTAAAGATAGTCAATCTGACTAGCTTGCTGCAGGGCTAGTTGGAAACTTTCTAAATTTTGTATTGAAAATAAGTTTACCAGTGGAACAGCTGACAAATAAAGTACAGGTAGACTTTGCCAAAAAGCACAGAGTTGACCTCTGTTATTTGGGAACTGAGAAGGGATAACGGATATCCAGGGTCCCGAATAGACACGAGGTCTATCAGTTATTTTACCTCTAATTAGCCCTGATCCTCTCAATGACCCCACTGGATTACATCAGTGTAAAGGGTAAGTAACCTATAGGTAGAACAGGTACCTAAACATAGATCCTGGTTTCCTCACAGGCATCAGGCTACATAATGAGTCTGCAATTGAAACGGGGTTCCTCACCTATGGCCATTTATCATCTGATAGATTGAACATCAATAATGGGTCTGCATCAGTGACTTAAAAAAAAAAATCTACATGCTTTTGCTGTTTTCTAATTGACAGTTAACTTTATAACCAGTCAGTTTTATTGTACCTGTCAGATATTATATTTGAAACCAGAAACTGAATTTTTGAATCCTCAAGACTACTGACCATTCACTAAGTGTTCAAACTAGTTATCTTACACAGCACACTGAGCATTTGGTAATCTTGGGCTCATTTTCTCAGTGGACAGTAAGAGAGGTTTATGAAGCCATTTGACTGGGGAAGGTGTGTTAAGAATGAGGGAAGGTGTAAAATGTTCTTTGTTTAGTCTTGTACTGCTTTGTATGCAAGAGAACATAGAACATAGAACATAGACCAGTACAGCACAGAACAGGCCCTTCAGCCCTCGATGTTGTGCCGAGCAATGATCACCCTACTCAAACCAACGTATCCACCCTATACCCGTAACCCAACAACCCCCCCCCCCCAACAACCTTACTTTTTAGGACACTACGGGCAATTTAGCATGGCCAATCCACCTAACCTGCACATCTTTGGACTGTGGGAGGAAACCGGAGCACCCGGAGGAAACCCACGCACACACGGGGAGGATGTGCAGACTCCGCACAGACAGTGACCCAGCCGGGAACCGAACCGGGGACCCTGGAGTGGTGAAGCATTTATGCTAACCACCATGCTACCGTGCTGCCCTAAAAAAAAAAAAATAACGTCATTGGAATAGTTGGATTTATGCATTCCATCCTAACTTTCAATATAATCTGAAATATATGTAACCCTTTTAATGTGGAGGAATCAAAGTTGTTGGGGGTAGATGGAAATGTGGAATTAGAAATACAAACAGCCATGATCTTATTGAATGGCGGAGTGGGCTTGAGGGGCCGAGTGGCCTACTTGTGCACCTCTTTTGTATGTTCGTAGGAAGGGGGTGAGTTATGAGCTAGAACGGTACAGGATAAAGCCAGCAAAGTTTTAGATTCAGCTGACGTTAACAAATGGGGGACTGGTCATAGTAACAATGGAATAGACGAATATGGAGGTGGCAGAAACATTGTTGACCATTTCAGCAGCAGATGGATTATGGTAGGTGTAGAAGCGAAAGGTGTTATGAAGGTTGCAGTAGACACTATTTGTAGTGGTGGCATTATGTGGCTGGAAACTAGCTTGACTTGGCCACTAAGGTTGGAATTGTTTATAGTGGCTGAAGGATTGGCAAGTGTACTCGGTTGATGATTGGAGACAGACAATGTTGATGGTTTTATTCTAGCTTTTATTGAGCTGGAGAAAATGGAATTCATCGATGACTGGATGTCAGGAGTAATCCAACAGCACAGAGCCACTGAAGGGTTGAAAGAGGTGGTGGGGAAGTAGAGCTGGGTGCCTTCAGTGAACATGCCGTAGCTGGTCTTGTGGCTGTAAATAATGTTGATGTGGAGATGCCGGCGTTGGACTGGGGTGAGCAGAGTAAGAAGTCTTCCAACACCAGGTTAAGGTCCTACAGGTTTGTTTCAAACACTAGCTTTCGGAGCACTGCTCCCTTCTCAGGCGCATACTTCTTCATTCACCTGAGGAAGGAGCAGTGCTCCGAAAGCTAGTGTTTGAAACAAACCTGTTGGACTTTAACCTGGTGTTGTAAGACTTGCTGTAAATAATGTTGCCACGGGTCACCTTTTGTAGATGAATGGAACTGAAAATAGATTCCCGGTCATAGAGATACCATTGGTAGAGATCCTCCTGACTACAATTGAATTGATGAGTGCATGATCCACTGTAGGACCATGACTAATATTTCGTCACCCTGTTTATTTTTAGAGCGCATGACAGAAACTCTTCGTGTGGGAATGTCATCAGTTGTTACGGCCCAAATGTTTCTGACCTTCAGAGTGTTGCTGATGAGAATTTCTCCCCAACATCTGACTTCTCTCTGGCCTATCATGGTGACTGAGCTGGTAAGAGAAAGTTAGTCCAATAACTTGGCTTGAATAACTGCTGTATCACATTGGTGGTTATATTCCCATGTGTGAGATATATTTAGTGACGGTTAACTGATGGAATGTCAATGTATTTCTTTCTTGCATCTAAATTTGTGGCTGATTCTAAAAGAAGCAGTGAGTGTCGATGTGTAATGCAAAACGATTCCATTTCCTTACAAAAGCAAAATGCTGTGGCTGCTGTAAATCTGACATAAAATCAAAATAATGGTGGAAGTACGTGGCAGAGCAGGCAGCATTTGTAAGAGAGAAACAGCGTTAACGTCTCGGGGTCGGATGACCTCTTTGGAATAGCAGTCTGTCTGATGAGTATTTCCTGCATTTTTGTTTTAATTACATTTCCCTACTATAGTAATACATTTTAGGGTAATTTACAGTCTTAAGTAAAATTACAGAGGAAAACCCTCGATAATCTATAAGAATACAGCTTGCTTAAAAATATATTACAGTAAGAAGTCTTACAACACCAGGTTAAAAGTCCAACAGGTTGTTTCAAATCACTAGCTTTCGGAGTACTGCTCCTTCCTCATTCACCCTCATGAGGAAGGAGCAGTGCTCCGAAAGCTAGTGATTTGAAACAAACCTGTTGGACTTTAACCTGGTGTTATAAGATTTCTTACTGTCCTCACCCCAGTCCAACGTCAGCATCTCCACATTAAAAATATATTGATAACGTTGATAATCCCTCTACTTTTTCTTGTGAAATTGATTATTATTTGTATGCTGCCCAATTATTTCAACCTATTTACGCTACCTTAATTGGGAAAACAGGAATTCAACAACGTTGCTATTTATTAAGGATAAAGACATTTGTTAACACTGAAATAGCATATAATGTTCTGCTTTTGTACCATTGGCTCAATTCCACATGTAAAAACTGATCTCGTTCAACAATGAGCATCATTAAAATCTTTTATATTTGGTGAATTAGACTTTAATTTTCATTCTGGCCAGTGTAAGCCAATCTTGGGTGTGCACTACATGACTATGTGAAGGTGTGCTCGATATCCAGCTGATGCAATGATACGTTTTTTTAAAAGACTGCCAAGTGCCTATTACAAATATATTCCACCCTTTTCAGTATTTCCCAGCCATGGCAAGAAAGATGGCTAATTTTCATCTCCAGCCATACTTTCAATGCTGCTCTGTCTTTTAGAGAATGGCAGCAGCAATGTAATGTTCATGTTGTCTCCTGTTTTCTTTTCAATGTTTATCTCTTGTTTTTGTAGCTGACCTCAGGAGTTTTTGATCATAACCTAACTTGTATATTAAAAAAATCCAATTTCTGTCAGTTTTTTTCCCCCCTCAAAAGTAAAGCTGTTGCGGGTGGCATGGCAGCACAGTGGTTAGCACTGTTGCTTCACAGCGCCAGTGTCCCAGGTTCGATTCCCAGCTTGGATCACTGTCTGTGCAGAGTCTGTATGTTCTCCCTGTGCCTGCATGCGTTTTCTCCGGGTGCTCCCGTTTCCTCCCACAATCCAAAGATGTGCAGGTTCGGTGGATTGGCCTTGCTAAATTGCCCCTAATATCCAAAATGGTTCAGTGGGGGTTACTGGGTTACGGGGATAGGGTGAAGGTGTGGGCTTAAGTAGGGTGCTTTTTCCAAGGGCTCGATGGGCCGAATGGCCGCCTCCTGCACTGTAAATCTATGCTACTGTTGAAAATGGCACAACAGAAATGTAGCTACAGCAGATATCCCAGTTTCCAAGTCAGCTTTGTTCCCCATGCAACACATACCCCTCCTTGAATTTGATTAGGTTTGCTTGATTCAAGCCAACTGGAATAAGATATCCTCTAAAATCTTTCAATGAGCTTGTGTCATTTTGTAATGGTATGCAATTTGTAAGTTCGTTAAAACCCTAATGGAAGAGATGTTCAGAGATTCTTGTTGTGGTTAAATTATCCTTTATAAACAATAAAAATTAATGTACTGTTTCAATGCTAATAATATACCGATACTTTGCTTCCTAATGTCAAATTTAGGTTCATGTGTTCATGCAGCTGGAAGAGGATTTACTTGAAATTGTTTCGAAGTAAGTTTCTTGTTTTGAAATCACACTCCAGGACAACCTGTTTCGGTTGTGTTTATAAAGGTAACCAGCAAACCTGATTGAGGTTTGCCTAATTTGACTTTTTAAACTCCGAGCTGCAATACTGATTTCCCAGTGAGTAAATGCTCGGCCCTGTTTAGGCTGTACAAATCAGAAAAATTCAAGATTAATTCTTCTTTTCTGTGCTCTAGCTTGTCTCGGGTGCAGATCATTTATCCAATAAACCACGATGGGAGATCTTCTAATTTAGTCTCTTTGGCACAAATATAAATTGTGTGTGCCTTGATTCTATCAGTGCGATTATCCAGTGACTAGCTGATTCATACAGACAAGCAAGGTCCATGCAGGTTTAATTGTGGTCTTCATTGGAGTTCATTGATCTCACTTATAGCTCCATAGAATTCCTACACCGTGGAAGGAGGCCATTTGGTCCCTCGAGTCTGCATCGACCCTCTGAAAGAGTGCCCTACCCCGGCCCGCTCTCCTGCTCTATCCCCATAATCCCACCTAACCTGTGCGTCCTTGAACATGAGGGGCAATTTAGCATGGCTAATCCACATAACCTACAGATTTTTGGATTATGGGTGGAAACCCACAGACATGGGGAGAAAGTACAAACTCCATGCAGACCCAAGGCTGATTTGAACCCAAGTCCCTGACACTGCTGCCCAAAATCAAAGTGGAGAATGTGAGCATCGAACCCTCTACCTCACACATGCGAAGCAAGCACTCTACCACTTGAGCTAACTCGTCACCTGGGGATAGGGTTAGAGGTTCTAGCACATGGGGGGTGAGAAAATCAGTCAAGGTTCCTCTTGCTTGCCATCCAGCAGCCCGACTACAATGTTTAAAAATATTTGTGTTAAACTAATGTTGAAATTCAAGCTCCATAAAGGTTGAGAAGAGCTAAGGATCAGATACTCGCATTCCTAGAAAAGAATGTAATCGAGCACAGCACTGACAAGTCTGAAACCCAGACGAGATGGCGATGAGCATATTTAGAGCTTGGATGGAACAAGGGATCAAAGTCCAGTTGAGGTGTACTGGGATGGTATTAATGGAATAGAATAAGATGCAGAATGTGTCAGTGAAAAGGCTGGAAGTGGACTATAATTGACACATTTTTGTTGTGTACCTTGTCCAGGTGTATTAGAGATGGTAAAAGAGATCATCCAGAAATGGGAGCAGTGTTCGCAAGCAGGACAGACTTAATTCTATAAAATGAGCGTTCTTGACGTTAGACAAAATTGCACTTCCTTTAGCGAGCTTAAACCCTGGAGAATACACGGGAGCTTCATTTGAAGTTCAGGAGATGGTGAGGACAAGAATAGGTTCCATCTTTACACTGACTAAAATTGGAGCCGTTAAAGGCAAGAATTATAGCTATTTATCAAAATTACAAGATGCATGAAGAAACTAAAGCCTCTCAATTAAAAGTAATATATTCATGGCATTTATTTGAAGGATTTTATTTGAAAGATTACACTATTAAAGTCCCCTTGGAGACTTAACTTTAAAAAAAAATGTTTTCCAATGAGCAACTCAAAGGGTCTTGTGACAATTTTATGGTTTAAATTTTTTTATTGGAACAAACCCTAAATTCCATCTGAGGTTGACTTTGGTGACCCCTTGGTTCTTAAACCCCCAAACTGGCAAAAGTTGTGTTAGCTTGTTTCTGAACTGAAAACTAACTCGGACAGGCAAGCATCCAATGTGGCTTCTCTGCTTTGCACACCCAGCAATATCTCTGAGTGAGACCGAATCTGTAGGTCTGAAAGCAACACGAAGCGGTGTCTTCTGCATTGTGTCAAGGTGTTAAAACTGACATCTGACTTTCAATAAGGCTTACCTTGGCATGCTGTTCCCATGGCAACCAGATCACGTGGGTTTGTTGCCAGGCAGAATTAGTATGAAATCGCTGGTGTATCATAAAGAACAATACTGCACAGGAACAAGCCCTTCTACCTTCCAAGCCTGTATCGGTCATGATACCACCCTTGGCCAAAACCCTCAGCACCTCCTAGTGCCATATCCCTCTATACCTATCCTATCCATGTATTTGTTGAGATGCCTTTTGAACACAGTTGATGCTTCCACAACCTCCCCTGGCAACGCATTCCAGGCATTCACCACCCGCTGCGTAAAAAAACCTGCCTCGCACATCTCCCCTAAACTTTGCCCCACGGACCTTAAACCTGTGCCCCATATTGACTGAAACCTCCACTCTGGGAAGGAGTGCCTGCCAATCCACTCTATCCATGCCCCCTCATAATTTTGTGGACCTCTATCAGGTCACCCCTCAACCTATTGTTCTAATGAAAACAGTTGAAGTCTATTCAGCCTCTCTGAATAGCTAACACCCTCCAGACCAGGCAACATAAGCAAAATAAGCAAAGAGAAACAGCCAACTGAAACAAGTGAAGAGGTCTACTTCTACAGGTGGAACTGCTGTCGACCAATGCTCATTTAAAGCGAACTTGAAATAGTCTCCAGCACTTCCATTCATAATGGTGAAAACTGATGCGACCAACTCACACACTCCAAATTAAAGCTTATGATCGAAATCGGTGGCTGGATATCGGGAGTTTGTGTAAAAGCATTTAAGACAAAGGAAGCCTGGAAGAAGAGGTGGAAAACCTGGAGATGGATTCCTTATCAAAACAGCGAAGAAGAAGCTTTGTTTGACAGCATAGTTGGAAAACCTGGAGCGTGATTCTTAATGAAAACAGCTGGTTGAAAGCATTGCTTGAGAGAAGATTTTAAAGCTTGATTTGAGAGTGGAGTTTGGAAGCACTCATGACGACTATCTGGGGATTGTGAAGAAATCCATGGAAGATCGGTCGAGTGGAATTGGTCATTGTTGCTATATTTATCTGGTTATAAATATAGCAGTCAATATGGTCGCCTTCCTTAATCCTAATTATGTTTGCTCTAGAGACGCCAGGTATCTTTCGATACCGCCACAAGGTTCAAACCTGAATACTGATCAAAGAGCAAATACACCAGTTAGTTAGTTCAAAGTCAATACTATTTATTTACACAGTAATATCTACTCGTGCACAAAATACTACAAACTAAACTATCTCTAACGCTAACGCCTATACTTCGGGTGCCCACTCATTCAGAGGAACAATGGCCGTTGGTCGGATCTGAGGTTATTGGGTTCGAAGCTGTTCTCCTGTAACTCTAAGGTCGTCCGTCTGATAGCGAGCGTTGACCTTGGACTTACTTGCTTCTGGTGCAGCTGGTGGACGGGTCTCCCCGCTTCGAGAGCCGAGTCCAAGAGAGCGATTCTCTCTCGTGGTCTTCTTATACCCGAAGGGCCTTCGTGCGCTTTTGGGCGGGCCTTGAACTTGGCCCCAATTAATTGGGCCGCATCTTGATCACTCATATTGATCTTGACCAATAAAGGGGTGGGTGCCCTGATGGCTGGGCGTGTCCTAGGTGGCCGTTGGCCTTGCTTTGTTTACGCTTTCGGTTTGGGGAACTGGCCGGGATGTCTGGAGCTAGATCAGTTGCTTGACTGTCTTTCCTTTGTTCCCGGAGATGGGCCATCAATATGTTAATTGACCTACAGTTTCAGTCTTGTCTGGGAATTGCCTTCTCCAATATGCATACAGGCTCTGTGCCTGCTTGCTTTCTTAACATTGTCCATATTTCCCTACAATCATTGCGATCATCCATTTTGTATTCTGGAAGTGGCCATCCCAGATGGCTACACCATTTGCTTTCAGAGTGGGGTGTTATCTTTGAAAACTCTATACATATCTGAACCCAAGGGGAAAGTAAAATAATATTGTATTATAATCAAACTTTTCATGTGTGTTTTCTTGTTGAAAAACTAATTGGCAATCCTGTGACTCTGTTCCTCCCCGTTTTGTTTAAAAAAGGGAAAGTTATGATCTTTTGAACCATGGTTCAATTCTGGAATCTCTCCATCCAGTAGTAACACGAACTGAGATTGTAACACAGCACTGGGAGTTGGCAGCACAGGGCGGCACGGTAGCACAGTGGTTAGCACTGCTGCTTCACAGCTCCAGGGTCCCAGGTTCAATTCCGGCCTCGGGTGACTGTCTGTGTGGAGTTTGCACTTTCTCCCTGTGTCTGCGTGGATTTCCTCCCACAGTCCAAAGATGTGCATGTTAGGTGGATTGGCCATGATAAATTGCTCCTTAGTGTCCAAAAGGTTCGGTGGGGTTACCGGGATAGGTGTGGGCTTAAGTAGGGTGCTCTTTCCAAGGACTGGTGCAGACCTGATGGGCGAATTACCACCTTCTGCACTGTAAATTCTATGACTCTTCTCTCTCTCTCTCTCTCCCTCAATCACCCCCCCCCCCGCCCCCAACCACCACCATCGCTAAATGGGGTATGCTATCACAATTTTGATGCGTTTTTACTTTGATAGCTGATTGTGATTGTGGATTCCAGTATTAGATACTATACGGTACACCCCCTGTACTACATATGGAGTCACCTGACCTGGGGATTGAATGTCAGATCGCACATGTTAAAGACCGTTGGGATAGGCTTCAGATGCATTGCAGATAGAACATATGTGGGTTCAAGTTAGGAAAATATATTCTCAATAACGTTAGTTCAACAACAATGGTTCAGGTTGGCGTGCATTGTAAAAACAAGTCCTCTTTCATATCTGTCTTGAGTTTTCTTTTCTTTTGCCAGTTTGTATCATTGTTCACTTGTAGGCCAGTTGTGGTTTAACTTGGAAAAGGTGCTCCGATGGAGTACTGGACCTAGCAGGAGTGAAAGTGAAGTTTCTGCCCCGGCTGAAATAACATCTGCTACTTCAACCGTAGCAGGGTCAGAAGAATGAAAGCTGCAGTTGGGCTCAGGAAACATGGTAAACATATCTCAAAAGGCCATGTTTGCTGTCAAGTAAGGAAGTCCTGGTATAGCCTCAACCTTATGTGATTTGTTGCAGCATAATCAGAGGTTGCAGGTTCCCAGTGGTGAGGAGACCGATGCAGTCAAAAGTATGGATTGAAATGCAAGAAGATTTAGAATAGTAACTGAGGCAGTTAGTGAGTCAGTTCCTTTCAAGGTTTGCTGATCAGCTGATTCTATTTTAAAATAGCAAAAACTCCACATGAGGTGCCAGCCTAATCAAAAGGGGATGTTGAACTTGACAAAAAATGCTGGTGTCATGAGAATGGTGATGTCCGGGTCAGCCTCATAGTGGAGTGCTGACCAGCACTCTGGCAAGATTATGCACTTGCACAATGGCCACTTTGGCGCGGTGCATGTTGGTCTTCAACCCTTAACTTTGCAAGGAGCCAGCACACCTCCCAAAGAGTAAAGGAAGAAAATTCCATGCAATGCAGGGGGAAATTGCTTTCGTGTTTAAATTCAGGAATATGACTGCACTCTGCATTCAGTGATAATGCAACTGACTTCTGTTTTTCAGCAAAGCAGGTCAAAGACCTACGGTTAACAATGGAAATGGATCACTGTTGTTAGACATGGAGCAGAATGATCTCGACATGTTTTTATCTGCTTGTAAATTTTTGGATACAGCACTCTGTTTTCCCCATGAAGCGATGCCATTGTTCCAAATGTAAGTCTACAGAGTGGGATGTATGAATTCTCAACCCCCACCGTGGGACTATCAAAAAGGCTGCAAAGTTTATTTTGTTTATGTGCACCATTCCCTTAATATTCCAGAGATTGCTTAACGTGCATTTGACCGGTATGCCTAGAATAGAACCATAGAAATATCACCGCACGGAAGGAGGCCATGCGGCCCATCTTGTCTATGCCAGCCCAAGAGCCCCCAGGTGCCCTTTCTAATCCCACTTTCCTGCACCCAGTCCATAGCCCTGAAGCTTACAGCACTTAAGGTGCAGAACCAGGTATTTTTTTTCTGTACTTGGTACTGGAGTATTCTATTGTAGTTGGAGGGGGAAGTCCTGGTGGTGAACCTTTTGTTCGGAGCCCAATCTAGAAATGTAATTTGTAAGTTGATAAAGGACAGTTATCTCCATCTCTGTTTCACCAGGCTGAGAAACATTCTCCAATGTTGAGTGGAGCCATGAATCCTTTTGTAGACTATTTTCTGGACTCCTGTCCATGGATGCCTGCATTCCCCTGGTACCTCATCCAATTGGCCACTTTGCATGTTTGAGCCTTGGCAGTGAAAACTAACAGGCTATTCAACTGCAAGCATCATCACAGACAAGCTGACCTTTCTCTAGGGCTTAACACCAATGTTCATTCTTGGTGATATTGCCATTCTAGTGACTTCGTTGTTCTCCATCAATGACCAGTGAACACTTACTGCTGAAGCTGGTGTTACTGCTGAAGCTGGTGTTACTGCTGAGTTCACTGCCTTAATGATCTCTTCAGAGCAGTCTAAAATCTGACCTCTAACCACCTGTCCTCACTCGAGGGTTTTATGGACTGCTCCTATTCCTTTTACATTTGTGTTTGCTTCTCTTTACCACATTTTCTACCTGTTTTTGCATTTTGGATCTCAATTTCTGAGGAAATAATAGCTCTCAGAAAATTGAAGAGAAAACCACTCCTCCCTCTCCCCCTCCCAGGATGGTTGCAATAAAATTCCTAATTTCATGCAATAGTTCTATTTTCACACTTGACTGTTTTCTGTGTGGACCCAATCCCTTTTCACTGGATCGATTCCTTTTCACGGCAAGTTGTATCAATTTTGCCAAAGTAGATTCTAAAAATCTTGCTGAATTTTGTTTTAGGTACAGGTGGGCTTTTGTTCCCGAGGTGGATGCTGAAGATTGCAACCCACAACTGGATGTTGTGGATGCGTTCCAGGCATATAAACCATATGCTGTACGGATTCTGGATATTCTGGATCAAAAAAATGGGGTAAATGTTCTTCCTCTTCCTGTAACTCCTGCCGCTGACCGAAAGTGTAGCAAAAAAAAGTCAAGCCCGTGCATTCAACACTCTGGCCACTGCCATATATGCGCAACTGTTGCTGATGCAGAGGCAGAATTAATTATTACTATGTGAAATCTGGTTTTCCGAAGCTGCCTATTTATATCACCATCAAATTGTTTTAAATGCTGTGATTGGCAATTAATTTATTATAAAAGCTCTGCAATGTTATCAAGGCTAAATAAAAACGGTTGCATCTATAGAGGGATCGGACCCACTGCACAATACCAGTTAACTTGCCATAGTCCATAATAAAGCAGACCATGAAAATAAACAACAAATGAATTCATTCTTTTCCCAAACCTGTTGAGGCTTTGTGAAGGGAGCCCTTTGCCGCCCAGGTAGCTCAGTTGGATGTTAATCGGACTCTTAATCCCAGGAACATTGTTTTGAATCCTACATGAGTTAAACATTTCTTCATGGGCAGCATGGTGGTGCAGTGGTTGGCACTGCTGCCTCACGGTGCAAGGTCCCAGGTTCGATCCCGGCTCTGGGTCACTGTCCGTGTGGAGTTTGCACATTCTCCCCGTGTTTGCGTGGATTTTGCACCCACAACCCAAAGATGTGCAGGCTAGGTGGATTGGCCATGCTAAATTTCCCCTTAATTGGAAAAAATGAATTGGGTACTCCAAATTTATTTCAAAAAAGAAAAAAAAAATTTCTTCAATTTTTTTTTTCCGTTTAAAAACCTTTCTAAACTAATTTTTACCAAATACATTCTCCACAGTCTGAGTTCATTGGAAGTTGGGAATTTTATTTACTGAAATTTCCTGATTATATTTCTTTAGCGTTTATTAAATCGTCACAGCAGACCTTCCAGAGAGAACAGTTGATAAATGATGATGAAATGGGCAGAGCTTGCAGTCGGTTAGGGTCTGCACAGTACTGATAGTCTGTGTCAAGCCAACTTTGTTTTCACGCAGTAGTTGACACTGACACCACAGACTGGCATTGTGCATGTGCAGCAAGTGCTCCCTGTAGTGGTGTGGCACAAATAAACACACCCCTTTCCCCTCAAAGCTGGGTCAACATCGTGACTTTTTTTGGGAGGCAAAAGCTTCAATTGCTTTTGATTAATTGGATGTAGTCATGTAAAAGTCTTGATCTTTCTTTGAGCTTCCATCATTTGTGCAGTCTGTCTCAGTCATATCGGATTGCCTGTTCTAAATTTAAAGTAACGCAAGGAAAGCTATTAATTATTACACCTCAGTGACTAAAAGGAATTGGAGGCTTTTCCAAATAATTCACCTTGGTTAGAGTTTTGGCTGAACATTTCAGAATTTGTTTGAAAGGGTTAGATCTTGCAACCTCGAGTCATTTTGAACCAGCTTTTGTGTCATTTTCCCAGGGAAGCGCATGTTTTCACCAATGTGCTCACTGCTGTTGGTGTCTTCATTTAATTTCTTTGTAGGTTTTGTCCAGCTACCTTTCCCTTTTTGTTCCTGCAGCTTGCTCAATTTAGTTGTTGGTGCATGTTCAATTGTGAAAGCTATCCAGGGGGCAACCAGTATGTTTGTCTGGAATTAGTGAGCAATGCTATTATAAATGGCCATGAAACTTTGTTTTCAATCAGTGATCATAATCCGTACTCTGCAAATTTTATATGTCTGCAAATACAGAAAGTATGTCTCCCGGGCAGTGTTGGTATATCCACAGCGTGCTGTCTTATGGCAGGACTCCCAATTTCTGCCTGAAAGTTCACCAGAGCCGGTTGCATCAGCCAAGTTTATTGGTGGAGGCGGGGTGCTTTTTCACAAAGAAGGGAATGAGTCCAGATCAGTTATATAGGCACCTCACTACTGGCATCCACGGGCTTGCGTTGCTTGGAAATTGTCTGCCTGTTTACTCTTCTGTTCAGAAGATGATGTGTAATTGTGACCAAAGGAATATTTTCTCATTTTAATGCAGGAAATTTACTGCCCAGAAGAAATCTCACCCAGCGATGTGTATGAATTTCCTCTCTTGACCCGACAATCCATGTCCAGCATCCATACAATTGCACACTTCTTCAGAATACTGAGCTGCATCTTCAAAACTCAACCAAATGGATCCCCTGGAGAACTAAATGCACGTGGTCTTAATGACCCAACCCCTCTAATTGAACCGGCCACGGATGGTGATGCTGTTTTACGAAGAATAGAAGAAAATATTGCACGTGACTTTTTGGAAATGGTGATAGAACATTGAATGCCATAGAATATTCTTGATTATGGCAGTAAAACTATCGTTGCCGACTGACTGAACTAAGTTGTTATGCAAGCTACGTACGAGAAGCTTTGTCCTTCTGGTGTCTTAAGTCTTGTAGGAGCTGAGTCCCGACGCAATGAAGCATTTTTGAAACGTGAAATTTAGGAACTCCATTGTTTTTGCACTGTCGTTTTGAGTGGTTTGATTGTGGTGAAGGGCAGTATTAATTTCTGATGGCTTGGAATAAACTGCCGATGGTTCACCTACTGGGGCCAATCCAATCCTTTAATTATCCTGCATCGACTGGAACAAGTCTACTTTCTGTGCTGTTAAATACCACAAGTGAAATCCAGGGGCTGAGTGAGCACATCTCATCCAGGCCGACAGCAACATTAGAGCTAACTTGTATTGTCTCTCTCCTGTTATGGGTCTTCTATTGGAAAAATGGGCTACCTGTAATGGAAAGTATTGGTATTAGTTTATCTAATACTATTAGCTGATGTAGCTTTTTCAGATATTGACTTCTGTGTATGTGTGTATATAAATATAAACATAGTGTATAAATATCTATTTTCAGATGGTGCACTCCCTTTGTATCTAAATGACTCTAAAACTGCTTTAAAAAAATTACGCCTAACAGAAAAAAAGCCCCACGATTTATCCCAATGAGAATGTAAACTTAGTGTGGAGAAGGGAATGCTCTTATTGCTTTAACTGGATTGGTCTTTATGTTTACAGTCTTATTTTCAATCTGCAAACTTAATACTGTGAATGTATATGCAAGTATAGAAACCTGGTCACTAAAATAAAATCCAGTACCTCAATACAGGATTACGGTATGAATGCTTTTTCTACTGCAGAGTTGTGGATACCCGGCGATAATCATATTGCATTTATGGATTTAATTACTATCGTTGCCATGCATACTTTAATGCTTTCACAGTATCCACACACATCCCTGTCCGTGTTGGGTTAATCTGTTCATTTATAAAAGGTTAATTATTACAATCTGCATGAAAACTGGAAGTTTGAATTTCTTTTTAAAAGTTAATAGCTGAAAGAATGACGACAAGATTTCACTTTTTGTGACATTTACTGTAACAAAAGACTAAAAGCAACTGTACTAACTACTGTGCTACCATGTTGTAAGCCTACTTGTGGCACTACTAAGGATTATAATTAATTAGATAATTTCCCCCGCGCTTCAAGATCAAATGCCCCAATGCAGAGAATGGGTATGAGCGCTGTAAACAGAAAGACAGGAGTCAGACTTTATCAGATCCTGAGGAGAACCTGAACTTTCCTCATAGTGAGTCACCATCACTCACCTGTCTTGTATGATGACCTGGTGACAGTGCTGACACATGCCTTTCACCCTGGAATGATGTTAAACAGACCTTTGGAGATGGAACAGGGTGGTTGGAGAGGTGGTGATGTTGGGGGAGGGGGCAGAGAGATTGTGAGGGGGAGGGAGAAGGGGATGTAAGATGGGAAGGGAGATTAGGGGGAAGGGAAATTGGGGGAGAAGGAAATGGGGGGGGGGGTGAAGGGGTGTTGAGCTGACGGACAGAGCCTCGCCCTAGGAAAATGTGGAGATGAGGGCTTCTATGGTGGTCCACTCATGTTGGACCCTCACCGCAGCCTGCCCTCCATCCTCCAGCTCCTCCTTGGGCTCATCCTCCAGCCCCTTCTGCTCCGCCTCAGACGAGGCCGCATGTCCCTCCTCCTCTCCCCTCCAGCATGTCACCCCACTGCTGTGCCAAGTTGTGGAGGGCACAGGGGACCACCACAATGCAGGAGACCTTCTGTCGGGGGCTAGGGGTGTACTGCAGAGCATTGCCAGAGCTGACAAAGCATCAGAACTGTATTTTCAGCAGCCTGATGCACTGCTCAATGACGGTATGAGTGGTAACGTGGGCTTCATTCTATCGGGTCTCAAACCTCCATACCGGCGCCATCAGCAGGTATCTCTTGTCTCTCATGCGTCAATCCGTCCTCCGAGGGTGGACTGAGGATCTCCCGAGTGCCCCAGGATGTAGCTGACATTCACGCTCCCAGGGTAGCGGGCACATATGCATGATTTGGAGGCATTGGTCGCACACGATCTGAACATTCAGAGTGGAACTGTTTCCTGTTGATACACAGCAATCCCTAATGCCCCAGTGCTCACAGAATTACCTGGGGCATTCTGGTGATGGCAGAAAATCCTGCATCCTGGTGGGCCTGGTCCAGGTTGAAGTTTATGTCGTCTGATGCCTGGGCATACAGAGCATCCGTCACCTCCCGGATGCACCTGTGGGAGGAAGATTGGGATGTGCCACACAGGTCCCAGCCCAAGCCCTGGAACGACCTGGTGGCATACAAATTGAGGGCTGCAGTAATCTTCACAGCCACCGGGAGCGTGCTTCCTGCTCCTCCACTGGTGCCATGTCTGTGAAGGTGTGGCACAGGTGCCGCACTGTCTCTCTGCTGAGATGCAGTCTTCTGCGGCATGGTGTCCATCAGCTCATGGAATAACCAATGGCGCCTGTACACCTTGGGCCGTCGCGGCCTCCCCTTCAGGGTCCCTCCTCAGCCTGATGGGTGGCCAGGTCTTCAAGGTGTGCAGCAGCCCCCTTCACATGGGGTGCCACCTCCACTCTTGTGTTGCCATTGCTGCCTTCTTCACATCTGCTCATCTTGTGCGAGGGCAGCCTCTGGGATCCACACCAGCAAACATAGTTTTATCTGGAAGGAATTGGAGAAGAAGTGAGACCGACAATCCGTTAGGGCTTCCCATCCCGGGAGCCACAAATCCCCCAAGCCTCCTCCACCCTTACCATGACTGACCGGCCTTCTCTCAGAATGCCATCAAGCGAGCCAGTTGCGCTGGCAAACCTCACCCTGCACACTCTCTCCCGGGAGCCCCTAGACTCTAGAGCTCTGCCGGGAACATTAGGGAGGCCATGCTCAGCTGTCCTCCACTCATCCAGATAGTTACCCATTGGCCGCAATAGTATCCTCAGTGGTAAAGCCCTGCTCTTTATTGTTCTATTGTTGACAGCTGCCTCTATGGTGCTGATGCTCCTTCAGTTCAGGCATCAAAGGTTGCTGGACATACAATGCACTAATCATCCTCTGAAACAAGGCACTTGTGCCTTCGAGGAGGCACTTGAGTTCAGGAGCGTGAAGTGCTCTCACAACTAACCAGGCTAATTGCTCATTTGAAATAGCCTTCAGCTGTGAAGCTAGAGGCTGCTCACAGTCAAAGGGAGTGAAATTGACTTTCAGGACAGAAGCTGCAGCAGGGCTCTGGTAGGACAGCTGCAGGTGCGGTTGCTCCTGTTATGGGTCTCCATAATATTTAAAGATGGCTTGAAGGCCTCACAGATGCAAAGCCCCTCAGCCCCCTGGCCCAGGAGCGACCCCTGACCTGGAACAGGCAGCTATATAAACTACTTTGGATAGATAGGATATCCCCAGGGAAACACAAGTCCAATTCAATCAGAGAGTGATAAGGAAATGTGTAATCTTGTCCATGGTGGTGTTTAGAGCCTGAAGGGATCTACAGATATGCAAGGTCTTGTGTATGCCCATATGGATGTGACGTTCTCACAAAAAGCTGAAAGTTTCCCCTTGAGGTGAGCAGTTTTAATCCCTTTTGGACTTGCGTCGAGGATAGTCCAAACTTTTTGTGGATGTTAGATCAAAATGGACAGACCTGCAAAGGGACAGTGAACTGTGCCATCTATCAGGAGGGAGAAATGAATAATGGGTCGCACACAGCAATTCTGGTATTGTACATACGGTAGAATTAAAAGCCCTTTAACATAGAACATTGAAGCAGGAGGAGGCCATTCGGCCCTTCGAGCCTGCTCTGCCATTCATTATGATCATCAAGTTCAATACCCTGCCTTCCCCTCTCCATATCCATTGATCCCTTTGGCCCCAGGAGCTATATCTAATTCCTTCCTGAAATTACACAACGTTTTGGCCTCGACTACTTTCTGTGGTAGTGAATTCCACAGATTCACCACTCTCTGGCTGAAGACATTTCTCCTCACCTCAGTCCTAAAAGATTTACTCTTTATCCTCAAACTATGACTCCTAGTTCTGCACTCCCCACCATCGGGAACATTCTTTCTGAATCTACCCTGTCTAAACCGGTTAGAATTTTTAAAGTATCAATGAGGTCCCCTCTCACTGTTCTAAAATCCAATGAATATAATCCTAACCGATTTAATCTCTCCTCATATAACTGTCCCACCATCCCAGGAATCAACCTGGTAAACCTTCGCTGCACTCCCTCCATAGCAAGGGCACCAAAACTGCACTAAATGCTCCTCCATCAAATTGCAAAGTAGGGAAAAGCATAGGGATAGTCCAAAAACTGTTCCAGAAAGCAATCGATGACAAAAAAAGACTTCTGTTTGGCACCATTGATGTACAAGCCACACCTCTGTCATCACGGTAATTGCCTGCCTACATGTTCATGGGAAGAAAAACTCATACCACCTTACCGGAGATAACTATTCCAAATATGGACCATCAAGAGCTACATAACCGTCTTAAGGTTACAAAAACAGAAACAAAAAGAGAACTATGACAAGCTTACCCAACACATCATGGTACCAGTGAGTCATGTTAGAGTTTGACGGACCTACATTGAGATAGTCTGCTTTTGACCGATCAGCCATCCGGTAACATGGACAGCGTCCGCCCTCCCCCGCCGCTCCGCGTCGCCGGCAACATCGGTGCCAACTGGAAGATTTTCAAGCAGAAGTTTCAGCTGTATCTTGAAGCCACCGACCTTGAAGCAGCAACGGATGCCAGAAAGATTGCTCTCTTCCTCTCTACAGCCGGCTATCCACATCTTTAACTCCCTCACCTTTGCTGAAGGTGAGGACAAGACAAAGTTCAAAACAGTCCTGATGAAGTTCGACAGCCACTGTGACATTGAAGTCAATGAGAGCTTTGAAGGCTATGTGTTCCAGCAGAGGCTTCAGGGTAAGGATGAACCTTTTCAGTCCTTCTTAACCCATCTCCGTATCCTCGCGCAGTCGTGCAACTACGGCTCCACTTCCGACTCCATGATCCGCGACCAAATCGTTTTCGGAGTCCACTCGGATCCCCTTTGCCAGCAGCTCCTTAAAGCTAAGTAGCTCACCCTTACCATCGCCATCGAAACCTGCGTCCTACATGAGCACGCTAATAATCGGTAGTCCCATATCAAGGCGGCAAGGCCCCCACAATGCGGAGCGGGTGCAGGCCGTAAAACAGCTCCAGGGCCTGAGTCTGGATGAGGGCGGCCACTTCGCGCTCTTTTCCCGGGCTCCTGCGCATGTGCGCAACGACCAAAGGGACGGCGAGGCCGACGACCGCACTGCACATGTGCGGTGGCGCACGGAGCATCCTGACGTTGGCGCCATGACGTGCAGCAACTGTGGCTCCGCCCACTTAAAGCGGCAATGTCCCGCGAAATCTCAACGCTGTCTCCAGTGTGGCAAGCTTGGCCACTACGCAGCCCTGTGTAGATCTGCTCAACTGCCCACCTCAAATCGGTCCCAGCAGCAGCGCAAGAACATCTGGTCAGTACAGCAACCCGTTGCAGACTCCCACTCTGACATGGTTCCAGATCCCGACACCGACGACCTCACATCCCCATTCCGGGTGGGCATCATCACCAAGCATACGATGCTTTCCGCAAAAAAGGTTAAACAACTCCCAGTGATGAGCATTGATCCTGATGACGAATGGTGTGCCACCCTTATGGTCAACAAGGCTCGCATACGCTTCAGGCTGGACACCGGCGCTTCAGCGAACCTCATTTCAAAGTCTGACATTGATACCATCCGTGTCAAGCCGAGCATTCTTCCACCGGCCTGCCAGCTTCGCGACTACAATGGCAATGCCATTGCTGCCAGTGGCTCATGCCAGCTTGCAGTATCCCATTGTTCTTCAAAAGCCACCCTGCATTTTGAAATTGTCGGGTCCAACAGCGCTTCCTTACTCGGTGCTCAGGCCTGCAAAATCTTGAATCTTGTGCAGAGGGTTCACACCATGTTGCCCGCTGAGGCAACAGCCTCGCCAGATGCCAATTTCCAAACCCAATTAGATGACATCTGTGGTGGTATGTATATGAGCACTGCCATTGGTGCAGAGCACTGGCTTCCCATTGGCTCTGGCTGGTCATGTGCCTCTCGTCCGATTGGTTGGGACTAGTCATGTGACTGCTCTCCAATTGGTCGAGTGGCAAGTAGGCCCCACCTCCGAGGTGGGGTATAAGTACCCAGAGTTCCCGGCGGTCGGCAATTCTCTGTAGTCGACACCCGGGCTAACAACTAGCTGATTAAAGCCACAGTTCGGATCCTAAATTTGGCTTGAGTCGAATTGATGGTACATCAATTTAATCAGCTAGAATTTTGAAATGTAGCTTCGCATCAAGCCTGACTGCCTCCGCACCAGCCCGCATGCTGCAAATGCGTCTGCAATCTTTAAACACTGGCAGGCGTGTTTTCATAGCTACCTGACGACTGCAGCCGGCAAGCCCACCAAGGAGCAGAAACTCCACATCCTCCACTCATGCGTGGGCACATCGGTCCACGCAATGATCGAGGACGAAGGCGATTTTGATGCGGCCATGGAGATTCTCAAAAGACATTTTCCTCGGCCGGTCAACAAAGTGTACGCACGGCATTTCCTGACGACCAGACAACAGTTCCCTGGTGAGTCCCTCGACGAGTTTTACCGGGCCCTCGCAGCGCTAGGGAGAACGTGCGCATGTCTCCAAGTTTCGGCGACGGAGCACATGGAACTTCTAATCAGAGACGCTTACGTTTCTGGCATGCAGTCTCCTTCTATCCGCCAACGATTGCTGGAGAAGAACACTCTCAGCCTAGCTGAGGCACGGACTCTGGCAACCTCCCTGGAGGTTGCTGACCCGAACGCCCGCGCATACGCCCCCGGCCATGCAGCAACCACCTGGACTTCATGGCACACGCCACCCCATCCTCCGTGGACCCCGACCACCCCCCCCCCCCCAAAGCCTGCGCCGCGGGTCACTCCGACAAACTAGCGGGGCCCCGTTGCTATTTCTGTGGCCTCTCAAAGCACCCCCGCCCGCGCTGCCCGGCCCGCTCCGCTCTGTGTAAGAGCTGCGGGAAGAAGGGCCACTACGCGGTGGTCTGCCAGACCAAGTTGGTCGCTGCTGTTCCGCACAGCGACCACGGATCGACCCCCCCCCCCCCCCCCCCCCCCCCCGGGCTCCATGCCGCACACCAACCTCTCCGGCCCGCCTCCCGGCCCCTGCAACGGCCCCACGGTCCTCCCGACCCGCGCTCCCAGTTGCCCCGACCGGCCCGCAGACGCCGCTGACACTGCCCCCAGCCGCCACAAGGCTCCCACGGGCGCTGCCATCTTGGACCCCGCGGGCCATGGGCGCCGCCATCTTGGGGTCCCGGCTCCACGTGTGGGTCCAGGGCGCCGCCATCTTGGGACCCCCGACTCCACGTGCGGGTCCTGGGCGCCGCCATCTTGGGCCAACTCGGAAGGCCCTGCAAGCGACTACTCGGCCACTGAAGAGAATCTGGAACTCTCACCACGACTGGCTTCCATCAAGCTCGACTAGTTGCGACCACGCACGCTTGCCAAGACTACAACAACGGTGCAGCTCAACGGGAGCACGGAAAGTTTCGTCCACCCCGACACGGTAAGACGCTGCGCGCTCCCCATCCACCCAGTTAAACATAAAATTGAATTGGCATTAGGTTCGCATTCCGTCCAAATCACCGGGTGCTGCATAGCGGACCTCACAGTCCAGGGGAGGGTTTTCAAAAATTTAAAACTCCACATTCTCCCCCGTCTATCCGCTCCGGCACTCTTGGGCCTGGACTTCCAGTGCAACCTGCAGAGCTTGACTTTTCAATTTGGCGGCCCTATTCCTCCTCTTACTGTCTGCAGCCTCGTGTCCCTCAAAGTGGACCCCCCTTCCTTGTTTGCTAATCTCACCCCAGATTGTAAACCTGTCGCCACTCGGAGCAGACGATACAGTGCCCAGGACCGGTCCTTCATCAGGTCCGAGGTCCAGAGGCTCCTTAAGGAAGGAGTTATTGAGGCCAGCAACAGTCCCTGGCGAGCCCAAGTGCTGGTAGTTTGGACTGGGGAGGAAAACCGGATGGTCATCGATTACAGTCAGACCATCAATAGGTTTACACAGCTGGACGCGTACCCTCTCCCCCGTATATCCGACCTGGTCAACAGCATCACGCAGTACAAAGTCTTCTCCACGGTGGACCTTAAGTCCGCCTACCACCAGCTCCCCATTCGCGCGAGTGACCGAAAGTACACCGCGTTTGAGGCAAATGGGCGCCTCTACCACTTCCTCAGGGTTCCATTCGCTGTCACAAATGGAGTCTCGGTCTTCCAACGGGAGATGGACCGAATGGTCGACAAGCACGGTTTACGGGCCACCTTCCCGTATCTCGATAACGCCACCATCTGCGGCCACGACCAGCAGGACCACGACATCAACCTCCAAAAATTCCTCCGAACCGCAAAACTCCTTAATTTAACTTACAATAAGGATAAGTGCATGTTTAGCACCGACCGTCTAGCCATCCTTGGCTACGTAGTGCGTAACAGAGTGATAGGCCCCGATCCCGAACACATGCGCCCCCTGATGGAACTTCCCCTCCCCAACTCCTCAAATCCCTCAAACGCTGCCTGGGCTTCTTCTCATACTACGCCCAGTGGGTCCCCACCTACGCCGACAAAGCCCGCCCCCTCATCCAGTCCACCTCCTTTCCCCTCTCGATGGAGGCCCGCCTGGCCTTTAGCCGCATCAAAGCGGATATCGCAAAGGCCACGATGCATGCTATCGACGAGTCCCTCCCATTCCAGGTCGAGAGCGACGCGTCTGACGTAGCTCTGGCGGCCACCCTGAACCAAGCGGGCAGACCCGTGGCCTTCTTCTCCCGGACCCTCCACGCTTCCAAAATCCGCCACTCCTCGGTGGAAAAGGAAGCCCAGGCCATAGTCGAAGCTGTGCGATATTGGAGGCACTATCTGGCCGGCAGGGGGTTTACCCTCCTCACAGACCAACGGTCAGTAGCTTTCATGTTCGATAATGCACAGAGGGGCAAGATCAAGAACGACAAGATCTTGCGGTGGCGGATCGAGTTGTCCACGTACAATTACGATCTCTTGTATCGTCCTGGGAAGCTCAACGAGCCTTCCGATGCCCTATCCCGCGGTACCTGCGCCAGCGCGCAGATTGACCGCCTCCGCTCCCTCCACACGGACCTCTGCCATCCAGGGGTCACCCGTTTCTACCATTTTATTAAGACCCGCAACCTGCCCTACTCCGTCGAGGAAGTCAGGACCGTCACCAGGGACTGCCATGTCTGCGCCGAGTGAAAACCGCACTTTTACCGCCCCAAACGAGCGCATCTGATCAAGGCATCCCGCCCCTTTGAGCGTCTCCGTATAGACTACAAGGGTCCCCTCCCCTCCAACAACCATAACACTTATTTCTTGAGTGTTATTGACGAGTACTCCCGCTTCCCTTTCGCCATTCCCTGTCCCGACATGACCACAACAACCGTCATAAAGGCCCTCCTATCCATCTTCTCCCTGTTCGGTTACCCCGCGTACATCCACAGCGACCGGGGGTCCTCTTTTATGAGTGACGAACTGCGTCAGTTCCTGCTCAGCAGGGGCATAGCCTCTAGCAGGACGACCAGTTATAACCCCTGGGGTAACGGTCAGGTCGAGCGGGAGAATGACACCATTTGGAAGACCATCCTGCTGGCCCTACGTCCAGAGATCTCCCTATTCCCTGTTGGCAAGAAGTCATTCCTGACGCCCTGCATTCAATCCGGTCTCTCCTCTGTACTACCACTAATCAAACACCTCATGAACGTCTTCTTGTTTTCCCCAGGAAGTTGTCCTCAGGATCCCATCTCCCGACCTGGCTGGCCACCCCCGGGCCCATCTTGCTCCGGAAGCATATGCGGGTTCACAAGTCCGACCCGTTGGTTGAGTGAGTCCAGTTACTCCACGCCAACCCGCAATATGCGCACGTGGAGTATCCTGACGGTCGGCAGGATACGGTCTCGCTCCGGGACCTGGCACCCGCCGGAGTGCGGCCTTCTCCCCCTACACCAACACCTCCCCCCACGACCCAGCGCCCATGCCCCCTCTTCCCCGATTACAGCGTCTCCACCACCGGCCCGGAGTACGGAGACACATCTACGACCAACGCTCCCGGAGGTAAGGACGACCATCGGCCTGACGTCAACTGCTCCACTGCGACGGTCCACCAGAACACCACGGGCACCCGACAGGCTGATCGTCTCCATCTGATGCAGCCATGGGACTTTTGTTTGGACATTTTTGTGTTATTCTGTTGTTATTAGTAGTAGTAGTATTGTTTTGCCATGAGCCAGTGGGCAGCTCACCCCTATCGATTTTCGCTGCTCATACCACCAGTCCTCGGACACCCCCCCCTTCTTTCTCCACAAGGGGTGAATGTGGTGGTATGGATATGAACACTGCCATTGGTGCAGAGCACTGGCTTCCCATTGGCGCTGGCTAGTTATGTGCCTCTCGTCCGATTGGTTGGTTGGGACTAGTCGTGACTGCTCTTCAATTGGTCGAGAGGCAAGTAGGCCCTGCCTCCGAGGTGGGGTGTAAGTACCCAGAGTTCCCGGCGGTCGGCCATTCTCTGTAGTCGACCACCAGGCTAACAACTAGCTGATTAAATCCACAGTTCGGATCCTAAATGTGTCTTGAGTCGAATTGATGGTACATCAACATCATAGCACAATACCACAGCGTCTTCGAAGGTATGGGCACACTCCCCTAAAGATACAAGATACTTCTGAAACCGAATGCCACACCTGTGGTTCATGCACCACGTCGGATGCCGGCATCACTTAAGGACCGCCTCAAGCAGCAGCTGCAAGACCTCCAGGACCAGGGCGTAATTTCTAAGGTCACGGAATCCACGGACTGGGTTAGCTCCATGGTTTGTGTCAAAAAACCGTCAGGGGAACTTCGCATTTGTATCGACCCCAAAGATTTGAACCGTAACAAATTACGGTTTGTGGGAACACATGAACACATGAGGGAACACTACCCTATCTCTGAATGAGAAGAGCTAACCAGCGAAATGGCTCACGCCAAGTTTTTCACAAAGCTGGATGCCTCCAAGGAGTTTTGGCAAATACAGCTGGACGCATCCAGTCGAAAGCTCTGCACATTTAACACCCCATTTGGTCGTTATTGTTCCAACCGGATGCCCTTTGGCATCATCTCCGCCTCGGAGGTGTTCCACCGAATAATGGAGCAAATGATGGAGGGTATCGAGGGGGTGCGGGTGTACGTCGATGATATCATTGTCTGGTCCACAACTCCTCAGGAGCACATCGATCACCTCAAGCGAGTGTTCCATAGGATCCACGAGCATAGCCTCCGACTCAACAGAGCCAAATGCTCGTTCGGTCAAGCAGAAATAAAGTTCCTTGGCGACCATATTTCGCAGTTCGGTGTGCAGCCAGATGCAGACAAGGTATCGGCGATCAACACTGAAGACACCGGAGGACAAAAAGGCGGTCCTCCGCTTCCTAGGGATGGTCAACTTCCTTGGGAAGTTTATCTCCAACCTTGTATCTCACACCACAGCTCTCCGCAATCTTGTTAAAAAAACCACCGACTTCCAGTGGCTCCCCGCTCATGAGCGAGAGTGGCGTGAGCTCAGGGCGAAACTCACCAAGGCCCCGGTACTGGCGTTTTTCGACCCTGCCAAGGAGACGAAGATCTCCACCGACGCGAGCCAGGCTAGCATTGGGGCAGTGCTTCTCCAGCGGGATGATTCCTCCTCCTGGGCCCCAGTCGCATATGCCTCTAGAGCCAAGACACCTACTGAGCAACGATATGCTCAAATCAAAAAAGAATGCCTGGGCTTCCTCACGGGGATTGAGAAATTCCATGATTACGTGTATGGACTCTCCAAATTCACGGTCGAGACGGACCACAGGCCATTGGTTCACATCATCCAGAAAGACCTCAATGATATGACGCCACGGCTACAACGTATCCTCCTCAAACTCCGCCGCTACGATTTCGACCTGGTGTACACCCCGGGCAAAGAGGTCATTGTGGCCGACGCACTCTCCAGATCTATCACCACACCATGTGAGCAGTCGGACTTTGTCTGTCAGATAGACGCTCAGGTGAAGTTTTGTGCATCCAACTTTCCGGCCACTGATGAAAGTGTCGTGCAAATTCATCAGGAGACGGTCAGGGATCCTTTACTCCAGCGGGTCATGCGCTATCTCATGGATAGTTGGCAAAAGGGGCAGTGCCCACAGTTCTATAATGTAAAAGACGATCTAGCGGTAGTCGATGGCATACTAATGAAACTGGACAGGATAATGATCCCACAGAGTATGCGAGAGCTCGTGCTCTGCCAACTCCACGAGGGTCACCTGGGGGTCAAAGTGTCGCCGTCGAGCCCGAGAGGCAGTATATTGGCCAGGCATCAGTCAGGATATCGGCAATACTGTCCTCAATTGCCCAACATGCCAACCGTTCCAGCCGGCTCAGCCGAAAGAGATTTTGCAGCCGCATGAACTGGTGTCGTCCCCATGGACCAAGGTTGGCATTGATCTCTTTCATGCAAAGGGCCGAGACTATGTCCTCCTCGTGGACTATTTTTCTAACTACCCCGAGGTGGTCAGACTGACTGACATCACATCAGCAACAGTCATCAGGGCATGCAAAGAGACCTTTGCCCGTCATGGCATTCCACTTACAGTCATGACTGATAATGGCCCTTGCTTCTTCAGTCAGGCGTGGACGGATTTTGCCCGGCAGTACAATTTTACGCACGTCACCTCGAGCCCCCACTACCCCCAGTCAAATGGGAAAGCTGAAAAGGGGGTTCACATCATGAAAAGACTGTTGTGCAAAGCTGACTTGGGTTCAGATTTTAACCTGGTGCTGTTAGCCTACAGGGCGACTCCTTTATCCGCTGGCCTGTCCCCAGCACAGCTGCTAATGAACCGCACACTACGGACGACGGTGCCGGCTATCCACATCCCGGACCTTGACAATTTTCCGGTCCTGCAAAGAATACAACTGCCTCGTGCCCAATGCAAGTCGCCGTATGACGCCCACGCCACAGATCTCCCTGCTCTGGTCCCTGCTGACCGAGTTCGTGTTCAGCTACCTGACGGTGGCTGGTCTGCCACAGCTGTGGTGGTCAAGCAAGTGGCCCCCAGATAATTTCTCGTTCGCATGCATGATGGCTCTTTCCTTCGGCGTAATAGGCGGGCACTGCGGCTGCTTCCACGCTCGCCACCTGAGCGTGATGTCCCGCCTCGCCTGCTGATTCCTCAAGACGCACCCTTCCACGAGGTCACCGATCTGACAGTTCTTTTGCCACCCTCTACATTGGAGGCAGCTCCACCCGTTCCTGTGCAGGCGGCCCCTGACCCACCCTTGAGGCGGTCAACCAGAATTCATCACCCGCCACAGAGACTGAATTTATAGACTGAATGTTTCATTGCCTTGTGATCCTTTTACACATCGGTACATATTGTTTCTTCCTAATTTGTTGTATGCCCTTTATCTGCACAAGACACCGTCCCATATAAATACGCTCACATACTTTTTATATAGTCAGGCTCCTAAACACACTCACTATTTATTGACCTGTACACATTTTTTTTTAAGTAAAAAAAAAGGGGATGTCATAATATACACACACGTATATGATGGTGCACAGACAGGCATTGATTGACACACAGGATGACCAATGAACACACAGAACACAGCAGCCAATCACCAGACAGGACACGGCTACTATAAAGCCAGAGGGCACTAGTTTTCCTGCTCTCTCGGGATCCAGCCTCTGAGACAGTCAGAGCCCGTGAGCAACAACTAGAACATCCACCATGTGGTAGTGAGATAGTCTGGTCAGGTTAGCCTCAGGTCTCCAGTCAACTCAGCATAGTGTCAACCCACAGTTAAAGTATGTTTAATAGTTAAGAGTTCAATAAAATAGAGTTCCATTTCTCCAAGTGTTGGAAGCCTGTCTCTCTCACTGCTACAGTAAACGCAGTCTTCGCAGACCCAGCTTACCCAACACATCAGAGACAATATCTTTAAATCCCTCATCCAAATCTAAAATATATAATGTAACAGTTGGGGTCCTGGCACAGATTCCTGCAGTACCCCACTAGTCCCTGGCTGCCAATCGGAAAAAGACCCATTTATTCCAACTTTTTGCTTCCTGTCTGCAAACCAGCTTTCTATCCATCTCAAGACACTACCCGCAATCCCATGCGCTTTAACTTTACATAGTAATCTGCTATGTGAGACCTTGCTGAATGCCTTCTGAAAGTCAAAATAAATCACATCCACTGGTTCTCCCTGGTCAACTCGACTAGTTACATCTTCAAAGAATTCTAGTAGATTTGTCAAGCATGATTTCCCTTCCGTAAATCCTTGCTGACTTTGTCTGATTACATCACTGCTTTCCAAATGCTGTGCTATGAAATCCTTGATAATGGACTCCAGCAGCTTCCCTACTACCGACGTTAGACTCATTGGTCTATATTTCCCTGTTTTCTCTCTACTTCCCTTTTTGAATAGGGGGTTATATTCGCTACCCTCCAATCTATAAGAACCATTCCAGAGTCCAACAAATTTTCGAAAATGACCACCAATGGATCTACTATTTCCAGGGCCACTTCCTTAAGTATTCCGGGATGCAGAATGTCAGGCTCTGGAGATCTGTCCGCCTTCAATCCCATTAATTTCTCCAAAACCATTTTCTAAACTTCCCTTTGTATAAAAGACAAATAAAAGAGAAGCTTTAAACATTCTACAACTGTTATAGCGCCGTGGTTCGCCAGTGTAAGCTGCTCTAGTACAGCTACAACACTGGCATCTACCTGGCAATGTGAAAGATGTCCAGGTATGGCCTGTACATAAAAAACAGGACAAATCCAACCCAGCCGATTACCGCCTCATCAGTAAAGTCACGGAAGGGTTCATCAACAGTGCTATCAAGCGGCATTTCCTTAACAATAACCTGCTCACTGAAGCTGAATTTGTGTTCTGCCAGAGTCACTTAGCTACTGACCTCATTGCAGCCTTGGTTTAAGCATGTACAAAAAGCTGAATTTCAGAGGTGTAATAACTTAGCCAAGGTCAGCCTTTCAATGTCAAATCCCTTTATTGCAGTACAGTATCGAAAACGGCCGCCGCTTACAACACATGCATCCAAGCCAGGGGACCTATGGGGATGCCAGCCTGGGTTTTAAGTTCCCGCCACAAATTTCCTATTGGGTAAACTACCACCCACTTAATAGGGTGATTCATACTTCACAATTCCCATGGAGATTTATTGACGATCGCCCGTGTCCTTCATGGCCACCATAACATCCCTCTCAAGTCTGTTTCTCCCTCAGTACTCCTGTGTCAAGGACGTCTCTTCCGCCTCTTCTTGATTGGTCTGAGGTTCATCGAGGGTGAAACTGAATCGGGAGGTGTGAACTCAATTAGAGACCTCCGCTTCCGGAGGGGGCGCTAAACAGTTACCGATGCAAATTCCTCCTCGGTGTCTGCGACAGTCGGAATACCTGATTCAACTGCTTCCATCTCGGAACCTGAGCCCTTGTCATCAGGGGAGATGGGCACAGGGTACCTTTTGGGCGATTGCCTTATGCTAGCGGTGGCCACCTCAGTGGCAGGTAGTGAGCCTTGTACGGGATAGACTCCCTACTTCTGAGGTGTTCCAGGTGCTTCATCATGACCTTATCCGGGACCTTCACTTTGTCGGACACTGGTCCCACTTTCTCCAATGTAACTCCAGGGACCCAACTGGAGCCATCTCCGAAGTTCCTCACATAGACCAGGTGACTTGAATATTCTTTCAAATCTTTAAGAATCAGAATTGATTTTCTGACTCTACCCTTCCCGTCAGGTTTGGGAATAGTCGGCTTAATCTCGTGCGAAGCTGCCATCCCATTGACAGTTCCGCTGGGGCGATACCAGTTGCAGTGTGAAGAGTGGTCCTATAACTGAATAGAACCATGCCAATTTGATCTCTATTGACACTGCTGGTTGCTTTTTCATGCCGATTTTAAAGGTCTGCACTGCCCATTCTGCCAGCCAGTTTGAAGACGAGTGATAAGGTGAGGTTCTGATGTGCCTGATGCCATTGGATCATATGAAGCTTTAGAACGCACCACTCGCGAACGCAGTACCTTTGTCGGAAACTAGATATGACATGCGTGCAAAAGCTCTGTCGTAGTTTCTCCATCGTCATGTGAGAAGGCGTGGAGCCCATGTAGCGTATCACCAACCATTTGGAGTGTGCATCTACCAGGATCAAAACATGGAATCCATAAAAGGCCCAACAACGTTCACATGCACTCACACCCAAAACCTGCCTAGCAACTCCCATGGGTGAGCCCTCGTCATCAGGGGAGATGGGCACAGGGTATCTTTTGGGCAATTGCCTTATGCTAGCGGTGGCCATTCTGAATGAGTGAGTTTCTGGTTTTCCTGGCATGAATCGCTGCCTCACCAAATCCATGATGTTTGATTCAAGTCCGGTCCACCAGACATAGCGCCTGGCGAGCATTTTCATTTCAGAGACCCCACGGTCCAGTCAGATTGGACGTCGCTCTGGACAAGGAACAACTACCCGGGAGTGATACCGCCCTCAAAACTGAGTTCACCTTTCTTGGCCAAGTCAGGTTTTATGTCGTCGGAGGATTATCCTCGGACTCTGCCATTCAGGATCATATTCTTCAATTTTGACAGTGTTGAATCCCTTTGCATCCAGGGGTTGATTGGCTTGGCAGACACTGGGAATGACTCTGAGAAATTCCAGGTCATCATGACCTCTTCCAACGGATCCGGGCTGATGGGCAGCGGGAGGCAAGGCGCCAGCGTTAGCTATTCTCATTCCAGGGCAGTGCTCTAAGAAACATTCATAAGCTGCAGGTAACAGAGCCCAGCGCTGTATGTGGGAGGAGGCAATACGGGAGCTGCAGGTAACAGAGCCCAGCGCTGTATGTGGGAGGAGGCAATACGGGAGCTGCAGGTAACAGAGCCCAGCGCTGTATGTGGGAGGAGGCAATACGGGAGCTGCAGGTAACAGAGCCCAGCGCTGTATGTGGGAGGAGGCAATACGGGAGCTGCAGGTAACAGAGCCCAGCGCTGTATGTGGGAGGAGGCAATACGGGAGCTGCAGGTGACAGAGCCCAGCGCTGTATGTGGGAGGAGGCAATACGGGAGGAGATTGCCTTATCCTCCTTCAAACATCCCAATAAAGGCTTTTGGTCGGAGTAAGATTCGTCTTATCCCTCATTCAGGCCAATCAGGCATCCCAATAAAGGCTTTTGGTCGGAGTAAGATTCGTCTTATCCCTCATTCAGGCCAATCAGGCATCCCAATAAAGGCTTTTGGTCGGAGTAAGATTCGTCTTATCCCTCATCCCGGACAGGCGCCGGAATGTGGCGACTAGGGGCTTTTCACAGTAACTTCATTGAAGCCTACTCGTGACAAGCGATTTTCATTTTCATAGATAAGCCAGTCCAGTTGGATGAATTGAACAACGTTTTTATTTCTTAAAACATATTTTGGTACATTCACACAAAATTAACTGGAAAATGCTTTCTCCATATCTCTCGAAGTGTCTCCTGAACAAGTAGAAACAAACTTTGAGATAAAAGTGACTTCAACAGAAACCTTTTTTGAAAAAGTCAATTCTCTGACGACTCAATTAAATCATTTAGACAGATCACATTCTTTAACGGAATTCTTATTTGGATTCAGCCCCTGACATAGTTTCATTGGTTCTAGTTCTCAGCCGAGACCCCCTTGATTCGTTCAGGAACGTGTCAGTCACTTAACTGGCGATTGGTTAATCAGACATTAATCAATTATCCCAAGTTAATTAAGTTTCCCGTGACTTCTCTCCCACGTTCAAACTCCCTAAGTCACATCTGGTCTCAGCTAGGATACTGTTTCAATCTTGTTGAATGTTCCTTCATATCAGATAATGTCAGATAATGACAGAACTTGGAGTTCATTACTTGTAATACTTCATACAGCCATGGACAGTGTTTATAATTATAATCATAATTATAACTTACTCATCAGTCATTTTCAGGAATCTTTTTTAGCTAATATTTTAAAGGACCCCCCTCTATAATTGCTGAATCCAACAGCCGGTCACTATAATAAAATGCCTGCCATAGATGAACTGGTGAAATTTTATTATATCAAATACAACCACCACACCCTTCTTCTCCATTTGAAAATACCTCACATCCGAGAGAGCCCTGGACACGTAGGCGACGGGTTTTTCTGTCCTATCTTTCTCGCGGTGTTAAAGTGCCAACCAAACCGGTAAGGAGTGCGGTAGTCGATATTAGGGGTATTACGGTACCCAGGTTGATGCTGTAAGACCTTTGGTGTGGGAGGTACCTGAGACAGGTCGCCCTGAACGTTTCCATCATGGGGTCCTTCCAGGCGCCGAGTGGGGACCTGTCTGGGATGTCGCAGACCTCGGTGCACAGGTGTATCCGCACTGTCACGGAGTCTCTATATGTCCAGGCGGCTCATTACATCCATTTCAATGTGGACCGAGCCAACCAGGATGCCCGGGCAGCGGGTTCACCGTCATCGACGGGATACCTGGATCCAGGGGGTGATCGACGGGATGCATGTCCCCCTACGAGACCTGCAGATGATAGGCCGCTCTACACAAACCGAAAGGGGCTCCACTCAATGAACGTGCAACTGGTGTGTGACAATCAGATGCGCATCATGCATGTGAGCGCCTGGTACCCGGGCACTGGCACACTCTGTGATTCCTGCCATGTTCAAGAGTTTGGCTCTTGGGTAATAGGGGTTAGCCACTGCGGTCGTGGACACCTATCTGGAGGCCACAGACTGATAAGGAGACCCGCCACAACAATGCCCATGCCGCAAACAGGGATGTGATCGAGCGGAGCTTCGGTCTCCTGAAGATGCGCTTAAGGTGACTGGACCGCTTTGGAGGGGCCTTCAAGTATGAACATAGAACATACACTGCAGAAGGAGGCCATTCGGCCCATTGAATCTGCACTGACCCACTTAAGCCTTCACTTTCACCCTATCCCGTAACCCAATAACCCCTCCTAATCTTTTTGGTCACTAAGGGCAATTTATCGTGGCCAGTCCAACTAACCTGCACGTCTTTGGACTGTGGGAGGAAACTGGAGCACCCAGAGGAAACCCACGCAGGCACGGGGAGAACATGCAGAGTTCGCACAGACAGCGACCCAGCGTGGAATCGAACCTGGGACTCTGGTGCTGTGAAGCAACAGTGCTAACCACTGTGCTACCGTACTGCCCCGAGCTATGAAGCTTAGAGCGTTGCCTGCATCGTGGCGGCCTGCTGCGCCCCCACAACGACCCCCATTTCCCCCCAGCCAACCCAGACCAGCCCACCCCTCACACCCATCTGACAAGACCACCGAGGCAGGTTGTAACAGTGGTAACAGGTGTTTAATGTGACAACATATATAGTGTCTGTGCCCTAGCCCGAATCACTAAACTGTGCCCTGCACCCATGCCAACTCAACTGGTGTCTAACTTTCTGGCCTTACGGGCCCTAATACTACGCCAAGGTGGTTCCCCAGACAGTTAATCAGGAATGGAGGTGGCCTGCTGTGACTCTTGCCCTGCAGCCTGGGTCCCCGATGGCGGGTATCTACAGAGGTGACTCGGCCTGAATGGGTGTCCCAGGTGACGTTCTCCCTCCCTGTTCTGCCCGTTGCCCACCAAATGCACCAGGGATAGGAGGCGGGGGGTAGAATCCAAGGTGCTGCAGTGTTCTAGCGGGAGTCACCGGCATGGGCCTCATCACCTCCTCCTCCCCCGGGGGGGGGCCCAATAGCTCCAGGGCTATTCCATGGGATGGGGGTGCGAGTGGGGCTGAAGAGGTAGAATTCCGAATGGACTACAGAAGGTACAACATGGATACCACCTGATATAAAATGGACTCTCAAATTTCTTGACCCTATGTTATTATCAGTGTCTGCTGCTGAATTATTAAAGCTTTGTGCAAAACAAGTGATCCACAAGCTGCACCTGGAGAGACAATTAGCCGTTAGCAACCTTGCCCAATGTTGGTATTCATAGCTACTTAGCTAACTGACAAAGGGCCCCAAATTAAGGAACTAGCAAGGAATGAGGTAGGACATGTTCAACGTGGCTGTATGTACCTGTTATCTATGTAATGAATTCATCGGTTAAGGCAAACTGCCAATTAGAGGCTATAGGAGCTAACTTGTAGCCATTTATGGCATTGAAGATGCATGATATGGAGTGTGACGCGAACAGAATTGATTGGGTATATGTAAATGCGAATGCAAACTAATTCCGCTTTCCTGCTGTATATTAACTTAGTGCAACCTCAGCTCAGGCGAGAAAAGGTGCTGCACAGACCGCAGGGGTCAAAGGCCTTTCTCCCAGAATTCCGAAAATTTATAAATGGCTTCTTTACTCACTCAAAGGTCTATTCATGAATATTTTCACCTACAATATGGCGTAGTCGGCAGGATGGCATGGAACTGAGCAGTTGTTCGAGTCAGTGAACGGGGTCAGTAGTCAAACTTTGACCACCCAGAAATTAGAGACACTCGGCAAGACGGCTGATCAGGGACGTGGCACCGGAAGAACCAAAATAATAGACAGACTACGTGAGTGAGAGAAGTGATCTAACTGGTTTACCTTTAATGTGATACTGCCGCGTTGAGAATTAGCGAATGAGATTGTTTACAAGTCCAAGAGGTGATTGATGGAGGTGTGTGAAAGAACGATGTTGTGAGGCCCTCATCAGGTAAACAGGCATCGGAGAGAAAAGGGGTGTGTTGTGGAACCCGCCCCCAGAGGCAAGAGTTACACATCTGGACCTTCTTGGGAATGGAGGAGGACGCTGCCGGACCTCTGAGAACCTCGCCGTGAGTACGTGAGTACTATAAGTAGTCCGCGTATTCTCGGTAGGAAAGAATAGGGGGACTGTCTAGAGAAAAAACATTCTCCAATCACACAGGGACGGTAGATAAATTAATAATGGCGGTGAAGGAAGTTAAAAGGGGGTCCCCGGGCTTCCTGATAAACTCTTACATGACAGACCGACAGTCGTTAATTAAAAAGATGCAGAAGGACGGCTGGAACGTATCACTTTGGAACTCCAGAGAGATTGGTTGACAAAACAAACTAAAGACAAAATTAGGAAAACAGGGGTACTTTTGGTACATCAATTGGCGGGACTAATAGAACAAGTAAATGTGGTAAAACAGAAGAAGACAGAACTAGAGACGAGAGTGAAATGTCAAACAAAAATCATAAAGGAATTAGAGTGTCAATTGTATGAGGTGGGAAGAATGGGGCCGTGTCTGTGAATTGCGCTTTCACATAACCGTTCGTCAGTCCAGAAGTAAAACACTCGAACACGTCAGTAGCGAATATTCGTTTATTCACGGCCGGGACAAATCTCTAAGCAGTGGGGGAACCACCTTCGAGAAGTGCCAAAATCCGAGAGGGCGGGCTGTCCCTATATACAATTACAATTTAGAGGTGGTCCCCTTGAATCCCTGAATACACCAATGATTTGGCAAAGATACAGAACATGTACTTATATGGAGTGGTTTTTCCTCGAGGTATGGCGGTTATTCTTACATAATCTTTAACACAGTTTGCTGCTACTCCTGCTGCTACGGGTTCCCCTATCCCTATTCGGCCATCTGGTCCAATTTCCTTATCTCCTTCCCTCCCATGCTCCTGAGTCAGCTTTTTCACATTCCAATAAGGGGCAGCACGGTAGCATGGTGGTTAGCATAAATGCTTCACAGCTCCAGGGTCCCAGGTTCGATTCCCGGCTGGGTCACTGTCTGTGTGGAGTCTGCACGTCCTCCCTGTGTGTGTGAGTTTCCTCCCGGGTGCTCCGGTTTCCTCCCACAGTCCAAAGATGTGCGGGTCAGGTGGATTGGCCATGCTAAATTGCCCGTAGTGTAAGGTTAATGGGGGGATTGTTGGGTTACGGGTATAGGGTGGATACGTGGGTTTGAGTAGGGTGATCATTGCTCGGCACAACATCGAGGGCCGAAGGACCTGTTCTGTGCTGTACTGTTCTATGTTCTATGTTCTAATGCCCATTGTCTCGGTTGACAAGGTTTTACACACTCATCTTTGCTGTCTCTGCACTAACAGATACAGAGATCTGTTCACATTCCATTCCCGTAACCCTTTAACATCCTTTTACTTGATTATCACAGATATATTTCAGAACCTCAATATTAAGTACAGACAGCAAGGTTAAAACAAGACAAAACATGTAATCCACTTCCACATGTCCAGACACAACCTCCCTGCCCCAATATGATAGTATAGAACCAACTGCCCCTCTTAGTGAGGAGACTGAGGAGACGGTCAATGTGGCACCCGTGAGCCAAGGGGGTACCTTGGCAAACCCGACTGCCAGTTGCAACAGACGGCATTGAGTTCCGTCCAAAAGTTTACATTCTGGCTTCGGGGCTGAAGTTTTCCCAGGACGGTCATAATCTGTTGTGTGTGAACTATCGAAAGGTGAATGCAGTTACAAGAACGGACTCTTACCCTATCCCACGTTTGAAGGATTGCATTGAGGAAGTGGGACAATCTGCTTTTATTTCCAACTTCCAGACATGGAAAGAACATTTAAAACATCTGAGGGAGTTATTCGATCGACTTCAGGTGGCAGGTTTGGTGATGAACCTAGCCGAAAGTTAATTTGGAGAAGCCCAAATCACTTTCCTTGAGGAGTTTCCGATACCCTCAAGACGAAGGGAAATAATGCGATTTCTTAGCACGAGTGGATTTGATCGAACCTTTGTGCAAAGGTTTTGTGGCGTGATTACTCCACTGATGGACTTGCTAAAGAAACGTCAAAAATTTCAATGGACAGCGGACTTTCAACAGACATGTGGCTGCCTGAAAGCTGTGATAACCGATGCTCCTGTATTGGAGAATTGCAAGGGGCTCTGTGGTCACATTGAACTAAAGTATTGGATTGGATTTGTTTATTGTCACGTGTACCGAGGTACAGTGAAAAGTATTTTTCTGCAAGCAGCTCAACAGTTCATTCAGTACATGGGAAGAAAAGGGAATTAAACAAAATTCAAGAAAATACATGAGAATACATAATAGGGCAACACAATATATACAATGTACTACATAAGCATTGGCATCGGATGAAGCAGACAGGGTGTAGTGTTAATGAGGTCAGTCAATAAGAGGGTCATTTAGGAGTCTGGTGACAGTGGGGAAGAAGCTGTTTTTGAGTCTGTTCGTGCGTGTTCTCAGACTTCTGAATCTCCTGGAAGAAGTTGGAAAAGTGAGTAAGCCGGGTGGGAGGGATCCTTGATTATGCTGCCCGCTTTCCCCCGGCAGCGGGAGGTGTAGATGGAATCAATGGATGGGAGGCAGGTTCGTGTGATGGACTGGGCGGTATTCACAACTCTCTGAAGTTCCTTGCGGTCCTGGGCCGAGCAGTTGCCATACCAGGCTGTGATGCAGCCCGATAGGATCCTTTCTATAGTGCATCTGTAAAAGTTGGTAAGGGTTAATGTGGACATGCCGAATTTCCTTAGTTTCCTGAGGAAGTATAGGCGCTGTTGTGCTTTCTTGGTGATAGCGTCGACGTGAGTGGACCAGGATAGATTTTTGGTGATGTGCACTCCTAGGAATTTGAAACTGCTAACCATCTCCACCTCGGCTCCGTTGATGCTGACAGGGGTGTGTACAGTACTTTGCTTTCTGAAGTCGATGACCAGCTCTTTAGTTTTGCTGGCATTGAGGGAGAGATTGTTGTCGTTACACCACTCCACTAGATTCTCTATCTTCCTCCTGTATTTGGACTCGTCGTTATTCGAGATCCGGCCCACTATGGTCGTATCGTCAGCAAACTTGTAGATGGAGTTGGAACCAAGTTTTGCCACGCAGTCGTGTGTGTACAGGGAGTAGAGTAGGGGGCTAAGTACGCAGCCTTGCGGGGCACCGGTATTGAGGACTATTGTGGAGGAGGTGTTGGTGTTCATTCTTACTGACCGTGGTCTGTTGGTCAGAAAGTCAAGGATCCAGTTGCAGAGTGGAGAGCCAAGTCCTAGGTTTTGGAGCTTTGATATGAGCTTGGCTGGGATTATGGTGTTGAAGGCGGAGCTGTGAGTCTGATGTAGGAGCCCTTGTTTTCGAGATGCTCTAGGGATGAGTGTAGGGCCAGGGAAATGGTGTCTGATGTGGACCGGTTGCGACGGTATGCGAATTGAAGTGGGTCAAGGCGTTCCGGGAGTATGGAGGTGATGCGCTTCATGATCAGCCTCTCGAAGCACTTCATTACAACTGACGTCAGGGCCACCGGGCGGTAGTCATTGAGGCATGTTGGCATCTTCTTTGGTACCGGTATGATGGTGGTCTTCTTGAAGCAGGTGGGGACCTCGGAGTGGAGTAGGGATAGGTTAAAGATGTCTGTGAATACCTCTGCCAGCTGGTATGCGCAGGCTCTGAGTGCACGACCAGGGATCCCGTCCGGGCCCATCGCCTTCCGTGGGTTCACTTTCAGGAAGGCCGATCTGACTTTGGAAACTGTGATGGTGGGTATGGGTGAATTATTGGCTGCTGGGGCACTCGACAGCGGATTGTTGGTTACCTGCTCAAACCGAGCATAGAATGCATTAAGTTCATTGGGGAGGGGTGCGCTGCTGCCAGAGATACTGCTCGGCTTCGCTTTGTAGCCCGTTATGTTGTTTAGTCCTTGCCACAACCACCGAGAGTCTGTCTGTGACTGTATCTGATTCTAAAGAGAAATGCCGAGAAGTAGAGGAATGGATGGATCGTGCATTGACTTTCTTGTTCAAAGAGACTGTCAACCGAAAAGGTTTTCGGTTGGAGGAAGAAGAACAGGAAAGATGGACTTTATTATTATGCCTGTTTGCGTGTGTTGTTTTTTTTGTGAAATGAAAAAGTATATTTACTGTGTACATTTCTTAGTGGATGGTGCAAAAGTGAAAAATGAAACCATCTTGAAGTTGATGGTTTATTTTTATTCTTGGGAGGAGGTGTCATGTGAGAGTACCTTTAAGAAATGGAGCAGCTCATATTACTGAAGTGATGTCACAGGGGGGAGCTGAGCTGAGATCACTTCTGCTTTTTCTGCTTTTAGTTTCAGTTTGAGAAGGCAGCTGAAAAGTGCCTGGCTGGTTTGCTGTGAGCTGTTTTGAAAGGAGAAAGCCAGCTTTGAGAAAAGAGCTTGGGTGTGTCTGGATTTGCAGTGAGCTGGATCTGCTGTGATCTTTGCCAGGAAAGAATATCTCTGAATCATTTGGGTGATTTAAACTCATAATAGTAATGTCTTTAACCTGATGTGTTTCTGTTTAAAGGGGTTAAGTCTTTTGGAGGTTTGAAGGAACATTTTGAGGGATTATTTTGTGTTGTATTATTTTAAGTAAGGGGTGTTAAGGGATCCAATGTTTATTTAAGAAGTGTGGTGAATGTAATATATGAATGTATATATACTAATTCACACTGTTATTGTAAGCGCAGTAGCGCCATCCTACCACTAGGGGAAGTAGCGCTGGGAGCACTTAGGAACTTGTACTGGGCTCCACCCTTGGTTCCGCCCATGACTCCTCCCCCTAGTGCAGCTGTATAAGTATCCGTGTCCAGAGTCAGCCTGGGTCACTACAAGTTCATCGACAGGTAACAGGCTGGCTCTGAAGTAAGTCGATTAAAGCCTAGATTCACATCGGAAACACGTGTCTGGTGAATTGATGGTTCCATCAAGAAGGTTAAGTTGAATTCACGGAATAAACATTGTTTTGTGTTTAAAAACCCACGTGTCCATAATTGTAGTACCACACCTGGAGAACAAGCCGTGTGCTTCAAAAGCAACAATCCATTAAAGGGAGAGGTTGATTGAACTCCATGATACATTTTGGGGTTCTGAAAACGCCGCTCCCATATCATGAGGGAAACCACCAGCACTACTAGGTAAGGCTGCGCTAGAACCAGTGGAGTGGGGCCGAGAACAGGAGCAAGCGTATACCCAATTAAAGTCTGAATTAATGTCGGCCCCAGGATTGGGTTTACCAGACATGAGTAAAGACTTCCACATACACTGCAACAATGAGGACAGGTTTGTTACAGCAGTGGTCACACAGGACCATAGAGATAGGAGAAGGCCTGTCGCCTGTTACTCTATGGCAGAGGAACCAGTAGTCACTGGACCCTCCCGGTGCATTGCTGCACTGGATTGCGCAGCCTGGGCTGTGAAAGTTAGTGAACCAATAGTTATGACAGGAAACATTATACTACACACGAAACATATCCTGGCAGAAATGTTGAACACCGGGAAGCTAAGATCTGTCTGGAATATGAGGCGGGCCAAGTGGGAGGAGGTTCTCCTCCCTTCAAGTAAGTCAGTAACCATTGTTAGGGACACGGGGGAGAACCCAGCTGAGGGAATATTAGGAACAGGGGAACCCCACAATTGTGGGGATGTAGACATGAATTTAGAAGAAGACAGGATTAAGGGTACTCCTCTGGCAACAGCGGGTGATGGAAGTATGTCGATGGGCGGTAGTGAATGGAGCATTGGAGACAGTGGAATCAGGACGAGTTGATGGAGGCCTGTCAGCCCAAGTGGCAGAACTAGTGGCGCTCACCAAAGCGGTAGAGTTATCAGAGAACAAGACAGTGAACATTTATACAGACAGTATGTACGCTTTTGGAGTCGTACATGACTGCTTGGGGTAGGAGGGGATTTATTACAACAGGAGGTAATCCTATAAAACATCAGTTGAGAATAGATGCCCTCTTAGATGCTAGTAACAAACCCCAACAGGTAGCAGTGATTAAGACACATCAGAGAGAACCGGACAGGCACAGCTTGGACTGGATAAATAACCAGGGGAATCAAGCCGCAGACCGAGCGGCGCAGAAGGTGTTAGAACAGAATGAGGTTGAGGAAGCACCGATCGCCCTTGTGGACCACACGGAGAAAGAGGTAAGTATTAAAGAACTTCATGAGGACACGCCCGACGGAGAAAGAGGTACGTGGGAAAAGCAAGGCGTGAAGAAGGGTAGTGATGGGAATTTGGCGAAAGGATAATTGGGTAATGGCCCCAAAATGTATTCAACATACATTATTGGAGCTCCACGACGGGCTTGGACATTCAGGCAGGGAAGCCATGATAGGGAGCCTGGGAAGGGAGTGGTGGTGGAAAGGAATGGGGCGAGATTTTGCACAATACTGTCATCGGTGCGTCACCTGTGCCCAGCATGATCCGGGGAGACACATAAAAGTCAGAATGGGACACCAACCCAGACCACGGGGACCATGGGAACTCTTGCAGATAGATTTCACAGGTCCCCTGCCACCATCACATGGCAAAACATACTGCCTAGTGATTATCGATCAATTCACCCGATGGATGGAGGCTTTCCCTACGTGGAATTGTACTGCCTTGACAGCTACCAGAGTCTTAGCTGAAGAAGTAATTCCCCGATGGGGAGTGCCTATTCAAATAGACTCAGACCAGGGTACCCATTTTACTGGAAGTGTTATAAAAACGGTGTGCCGATTAATGGGAATAAAGCAGAAATTCCACATTCCCTACCATCCCCAAAGCTCAGGAATGGTGGAATGGATGAATCGAACTCTTAAAAATGCGCTAGCAAAGGCAATACAGACATCAGGAAAAACCTGGACCGAAGTATTGCCTATTATCTTAATGAAACTGCGGGCCACGGGAAACCGAACCACAGGCTTAACCCCTTATGAACTAATGACAGGAAGAGCGATGCAATTACCAGAAGGCACCATAAAAGGCGGGGCCGATGTGGGTCCTCTAAAACAGTGCATCTCAAACTATCTGATGTGGCGGACCGGTAGTTTTTTTTTTCAATGTGCCAGGGACCGGTGAGCGAAACAAGCCAATCCAGGATTACTGTCTCTTTCTTTTCTGGAAACACTCCCAAGTACCGGCAGACGATGGCTCGCGTACCAGCACCGGTACGCGTACCACACTTTGAGAAGCACTGCTCTAAAAGACAGATTAAAATGGTACGTTCTGGAAATGAGTACACAACTCAAAACGATACGACAGAACGTTCGTGACAATCAGGAAAATAAGGACCGGGCACAAGAGCTCGTGATAGCAGCTTATGTCCCCCGGAGCGTAATAAGGTCATGGTAAAAACCCTGCCCAGTAAACCAGGGTTCGCCCCAAAATGGAGCGGGCCTAACAAGATTATAATTAGTGGAGACACCTGTTCTTGCCTGGACATAAGGGGAAAAGGACTGTGGAAAGATTGGACACAATTAAAATTATATGAGGAAAAGACGACCACATTGGGCTTCCCTCATTCATACCGGCTATGCAGATGAAAGGTTGGACGCGGTTGCTTAAGTCTAAATCAGATAACCAAGCTACGAAGTAATGGATGATGAACTGATGCTTGCTTTTGTATTTTTCTTCCAGGTCGTTCAATTTATGATTATGCAATTTGTATCTATCGGGTTCCTTGTATTGTGCTTGTTGCTTGGCTTAGGGATAAGCTAAGGGAGTGAATAGAGATAGGGATGGGAAGCAAGATGATGTGCTTCCCCAGTCTTCTAAGGAATGTAGTTGCGTTAATATGTATTGTGACGGGTGTAAGGGTGATGGGATTGGAAGACAATCTTTTTATGAAACTCATATACGATTGTACAGAAAGCAGTCTGTGTATTACCTGTTGGCCAAGTCTATACAGGCCTTGTTTGTGGCCACCCCGAGTTGGACCACCCTCCAACTATACACTGCAGATACGCAGATAGCATTGAAGATGCATGTTATGAATTTGTGACGCGAACAGAATTGATTGGGTATTTGTAAATGCGAATGCAAACTAATTCCGCTTTCCTGCTGTATATTAACCCAGTGTGACCTCAGCTCAGGCAAGAAAAGGTGCTGCACAGACCACGGGGGTCAAGGGCCTTTCTCCCAGAATTCTGAAAATTAATAAATGGCTTATTTACTCACTCAAAGGTCTATTTGTGAATGTTTTCACCTACACTGTCTTTAAGTTCACTAAGCCAATCCAGTAGATAGACTTTTATCCCGGACGAGCCCTCAATTGGTTATGGGCCAGGGTTTAGAGAACCCCAAAGTGTATCATGGAGTTCACCTGACCCACAACTTTTAATAGATTGTGGTATGGGGAGCACACGGCCCACTCTACAGGCGTGGTACTCAAGTTAACCTTTTTAAAACATAGTGAACATCTTAGCAACCATCAATTCAAATAAAGCACCCAAAGAATACAACACTAAGTAATCCTTAAGCTGTCCTCTTAACATCCATAAGACTATAAAAAATAACTTTCAACAGAAGCACATCAGGTTAAAGTCACTACTGAGACCAGTTATTAGTTTTAAATCACAATAGGATTGATTTACAGTCTTTCAATTACAGAGACTAATACTGGCTGTGACTGCAGCTATAGCAAACAGCCTAAAACTAATGTAAAAAGCTGACAGACAGCCCAGCTCCACCCACTCTCTGACATCACTGCAATAGTAAACACCCATTTCATAAAGATACTCTCACTACAGATATTTATAAACATGCCCATTTCTTAAAGGTACTCTCACATGACATTATATAGTTTGCATCCAGTGACTGTTCATGCATTGTTTACACCTCAGTGCTACCAGCTGTCCCAACTTAAACAGGGAAGAGTTGACCGGGTGGTCACATGGACACTGTGATGACATGGGTACCAAAGAGGTCACATGTTGGCACAGTGGCCTGCACTGCTACCTCATAGCGGCAGGGATCCGGGTTCAATTCCAACCTTGGGTGACTGTGTGGAGTTTGCACGTTCTCTCACTGTCTGTGTGGGTTTCCTCCGGGTGCTCCGGTTTCCTCCCACAGTCCAAAGATGTGCAGGATGGCTTGGTCGGGTGCTCTTTCGGAGGAGTGGGCAGACACACAGCATGTAAGAGCTGAATTAACAATGAACCTTTATTGTCATTGGACGCCAGTCATTGCAACCCAGATAATCTACCTCCTCTGTCCAGGGCATCTACCATTAAAAAATAACCTGCTGCTCATCATGCTATGAACTACAGGGGGGAATATAGTGGAGAATCTGTAAGAATATAACCATGATTGCTGACACACCAAGATCAAGGGAACAGGTTCTGAAAGATGGAAGAGCAGCCAGGAGCTGACCGGAAGTCAGAGGGCGGGATCAAGGGGGCGGGGTCTGGGGGGCGGATGCGCGACACAGGGGGAGGGGCCAGGACGGGATGACGGGGTGCGTCACTGGGCCGGGGGCGGGGCCAGGGCAGATGTGCAGATGAGCGTCACTGAGCCGGGGGGCAGGACAGACGGGCGGATGCGCGTCGCTGGGGGAAGCTGGTTTGTGGCGGAAGTGCATCACTGGGGCGGAGGCGGGGTCAGGACAGGCGGGCGGATGCGCGTCACTGGGGGGTGGTCGGTGAGGGAGAGGGCGGTGGCGGAGCGGGGAGCTGGAGTTTGTAAATAGTGGGGCCTGTGTGGGGGGAGGGGCGGTGTGGATGCGCGGCTCCCGTGCTTTAAAGGAGCCGACTGCAACAAGATGGCCTCGGCGTTCCTGGGTACCGGCGGCAGCAGCAGCACCGGCGGACTGAGGCTGGGACTGGGAGTGCAGGACATCCCTCTGAGCGCGGTGAGTATGTCGCAGGGTCCGGGCTGAGGAGACTGGGGCTCCCCCACCCGGGGGGGTGTGTGTGTGTGGAGGAACGGGCTCCCCCACCCGGGGGGGTGTGTGTGTGTGGAGGAACGGGCTCCCCCCACCCGGGGGGGGGGGGGGGGGGGTGTGTGTGTGGAGGAACGGGCTCCCCACCCGGGGGGGGGGTGTGTGTGGAGGAACGGGCTCCCCACCCGGGGGGGGGTGTGTGTGGAGGAACGGGCTCCCCCACCCGGGGGGGGGGTGTGTGTGTGTGGAGGAACGGGCTCCCCCACCCGGGGGGGTGTGTGTGTGTGGAGGAACGGGCTCCCCCACCCGGGGGGGGGGGGGTGTGTGTGTGTGTGGAGGCACGGGCTCCCCCACCCGGGGGTGTGTGTGTGTGGAGGAACGGGCTCCCCCACCCGGGGGGGGGTGTGTGTGTGGAGGAACGGGCTCCCCCACCCGGGGGGGGTGTGTGTGTGGAGGAACGGGCTCCCCCACCCGGGGGGGGGTGTGTGTGTGGAGGAACGGGCTCCCCCACCCGGGGGGGGGGTGTGTGTGTGGAGGAACGGGCTCCCCCACCCGGGGGGGGTGTGTGTGTGGAGGAACGGGCTCCCCCACCCGGGGGGTGTGTGTGTGTGGAGGAACGGGCTCCCCCACCCGGGGGGTGTGTGTGTGTGGAGGAACGGGCTCCCCCACCCGGGGGGGGTGTGTGTGTGGAGGAACGGGCTCCCCCACCCGGGGGGTGTGTGTGTGTGGAGGAACGGGCTCCCCCACCCGGGGGGGGGTGTGTGTGTGGAGGAACGGGCTCCCCCACCCGGGGGGGGTGTGTGTGTGGAGGAACGGGCTCCCCCACCCGGGGGGGTGTGTGTGTGGAGGAACGGGCTCCCCCACCCGGGGGGGGGTTGAGGAACAGGCTCCCCCACCCTGAGTCGGGGGGGGGGGGTGTGTAACGGGCTCCCCCACCCTGAGTGAGGGGGGGGGTGTAACGGGCTCCCACACCCTGAGTGAGGGGGGGGGTGTAACGGGCTCCCCCACCCTGAGTGAGGGGGGGAGGTAACTGGCACCCCCACCTTGAGTGTGGGGGGGGGGGAGGGATGGGCTCCCCCACCCTGATTGAGGGGAAGTGGAATGGGGTCACCCACCCCGAGTTAAGGGGGAAACTGGCTCACCCACCCCGAGTGAAGGTGGGAACGGGGCTCACCCGCCCCGAGTGAAGGGGGGGGAACGGGGCTCACCCACCCCGAGTGAAAGGGGGGGAACGGGGCTCACCCACCCCGAGTGAAGGGGGGGGGAACGGGGCTCACCCACCCCGAGTGAAGGGGGGGGAACGGGGCTCACCCACCCCGAGTGAAGGGGGGAACGGGGCTCACCCGCCCCGAGTGAAGGTGGGAACGGGGCTCACCCGCCCCGAGTGAAGGGGGGAACGGGGCTCACACACCCCGAGTGAAGGGGGGAACGGGGCTCACCCACCCCGAGTGAAGGGGGGAACGGGGCTCACCCACCCCGAGTGGAGGTGGGAACGGGGCTCACCCACCCCGAGTGAAGGTGGGAACGGAGCTCACCCACCCTGAGTGAGGAGTGGGTGGTGAGATGGTTTGGGTGAGCTGGATGAGTGCACTGTCTGCTTGTTGATCTCCGTATGTTGCTTATTAACTTGCGCTCTCTCTATATTGCTTTTGTTTAAACACAGCTGAGCCCCAAGTTCCTGCACACCAACTCCACTAGTCACACCTGGCCTTTCAGTGCAATGGCAGAGCTGATAGGTAAGTGATGCCGTGGCCTAGTTATCTGTTTTGATTCTTCAACTCCTTCTGTTTGTGATTGTCACCTTGATCGTTCTTCAACAAAGAGCAGTGATTTTGTTTTTTAATGTGGGCTCTCCTGTTCTCTGAAAACACTAATGTGAGAGAATCAGGATGTCTTTTCGATCTTTTCTTATATATGGAAATGAAAGTGATGAGATAAAGTTAATGGTGTGGCAAATCGGCACGACTAAAAAGTACCAGGAGCAAATGTTTCAATTAATTTGATTGGTGGATATTGCAAAGCTTGAGTTTGACAAGTGTGGTTTGCAGTAGAGCGTAGGGGTTTGTCCTACATGAGTGAGTTGCCAAGATTTAACCCGTGGAATGTCTTGTATGAGTGTGTCAGAGCAAATTGCACAATATGTGGAGAGGTTTAACTGCTCTGCTTTCTGTGAAGAGTTCAGTTTCATTCCTGATTCTTTACTCATTGATTCATGTGTCTTTGCAGAACTTTGCCTAAAGAACTTATTTGATGGCGAACCCTCCTTGGCTCATTATTTTTAAAACTTGCTTTCTGTAAGGGATTGTGCTGTATTCCAAAGTCGTTCATATTATGTATGCAATGGGTTTGAGCTGCACATATTTAAATGCATTGAGCATTTAAAATACACTTGTATCTGTATAGCTTCAGGATAGACTATGGGTTGATTTGACATTCCAATGTTTACAAATAGTTTTATAAAAAAATCATTTAAGTGATGTTGGCATCGCTGATCAGGCCATCCCTTGTTGTCCTTCAGGAGGTGGTGGTGAGTTGACTTCTTAACCGCTGCAGTCCAGAGGTGTAGGTACACCCACAGAGCTGTTAGGGAAGGAGTTCCAGGATTTTGACCAAATGACAGTGAAGGAGTGGCGATTATATTTCTAAGTCAGGGTGGTGAGTGACTTGGAGGGGAACCTCCAGTTGGTGGTATTTGCTGCTCTTGTCCTTCTAGATGGTAGTGGTCGTGGGTTTGGAAGATGTTGGCTAAGGAACCTTGATGAGTTCCTGCAGTGCATCTTGTAGCTGATACACACTGCTACCACTGTTCGCTGGTGGTGGAGGGTTTGAATGTTTGTGAAAGGGATGCCAATAAAGTGGGCTGCTTTGTCCTAAATGGTGTTGAGCTTCTTGAGTGTTGTTTGAGCTACATTCATCCAGGAAGTGGAGAGTATCCCATCACACTCCTGACTTGTACCTTATCGATGGTGGACAGGCTTTGGCGGTCAGGAGGTGAATTACTCACCCTAGGATTCCCAGCCGTTGACCTGCTCTGGTAGCCACAGTATTTATGTGGATAGTCCAGTTCAGTTTCTGATCCATGGTCACCATCAGGGTGATGTTTGTGGGGGATTCAGTGATGGTGATCCCATTGAATGTCATGGGGTGGCTTTTAGATTCTGTCTTGTAGGAGATGGTCATTGCCTGGCACTTGTGTGACATGAATGTAACTTGTCACTTGTTATCCCAAGTCTGGATATTGTACAGGTCTTGCTGTAGTAGAGAACTTGAATATTGTTGAAAGAGGCATGTTGTTGAAGCTTTTTGTCTTGCTGCCATTGAATCATATACTTGCAGCACAGAAGGAGGCCATTTGGCCTATCGAGTCTGCAGCAAAACTCCGAAAGAGCACTCTTCCTAGACCCATTCCCTGCCCTATCCCCGTAACCCCAGCTAACCTGCACATCTTTGGACACTAAGGGAAATTTAGCATGGTCAACCCACCTAACCTGCACACTTTTGGTTGCACAACATCATGACATCGCAACATCTCATCATGGCAAATGCAAGATTGTTGCTTGCTTTGAAATTTGGCAATCTTTCTTAAACTTTCTGCATAATATCACCTCTTTAGCCCACAAGTCGTTTGAGTGTACATTCTCTAACTGCTATTGTTGCAGTTGTTGTAGGAGCGTTTTCAAGGGCTGAGGATTGAGCTGGCTTTTACGTGGGGTTCCAGCTCAGCTAAACACAAAGACCTGTGGACACATCAACTCTGGTAAAGACGGCTTTATTTTTCCAAGCTTGGTCAACGGATGAGGGAGAGTGATTTGGATAAATGCCCAAACCATTCTACACCCACTCCAGTTGGACTTGACCTGTGAATTGCACTTTCACATAACCGTTCGTCAGTCCAGAAGTAAAACACTCGAACACGTTGGTAACGAATATTCGTTTATTCACGGCTGGGACAAATCTCTAAGCAGTCGGGGAACCACCTTCGAGAAGTGCCAAAATCCGAGAGGGCGGGCTGTCCCTATATACAATTACAACTTAGAGGTGGTCCCCTTGAATCCCTGAATACACCAATGATTTGGCAAAGATACAGAACATGTACTTATACGGAGTGGTTTTTCCTCGAGGTATGGCGGTTATTCTTACATAATCTTTAACACAGTTTGCTGCTACTCCTGCTGCTGAGGGTTCCCCTATCCCTATTCGGCCATCTGGTCCAATTTCCTTATCTCCTTCCCTCCTATGCTCCTGAGTCAGCTCTTTCACATTCCAATGCCCATTGTCTCGGTTGACAAGGTTTTACACACTCATCTTTGCTGTCTCTGCACTAACAGATACAGAGTTCTGTTCTCATTCCATTCCCTCAACCCTTTAACATCCTTTTACTTGATGATCACAGATATATTTCAGAACCTTAATATTACGTACAGACAGCAAGGTTAAAACAAGACAATAAATGTAATCCACTTCCACAGATCCAATCCTTGGAACTGTCAATTTTATCTTGGCCAATGAAGTTTACTTTAGGCAGGACTGTGATCAGCTCATGATCTAACCCCATATTGCCACCTGTTGTTTTCCAGGACTCTTGTATCCTTTATGTCTTGTTCCTTCCTATTCCAATGTTGCTTATCTCAGCCAGATCCTGCCTATCTCATTGTTAGGGTGCAGGATGTTGAAGTTGTCGACACTCTCTATTCTTATGACCATTTAGTTTCTTATCATCCGTAAATTTAATTAACAGACCATCAGTCTTTCATCCTAGCCATTGAAAAAGACAATAAACAGTTGAGGCCCGAGCATTGATCCCTGTGTCATTCCACTTGATATAGCTTGCCAATCTGAAATTGACCCATTTATCCCTACCCTGCTTCTTGTTAGTCAACCAAACCTTTATCCATGCGAATATGTGCCTCCCACACAGTTTCTTTTTGCGAGCAGTAAGAAGTCTTACAACAGCAGGTTAAAGTCCAACATGTTTGTTTCAAACACTAGCTTTCGGAGCACTGCTCGTCCATGAGTTTTAAGATGTTGGTGAGTATCCCCTCGACTACTCTGTCCACGGAATATAGGTTCACTCAGCGCTGTTAGGGAGAAAATTCAAGAGTTTAGACACAGCATTGATGAAAAACGGCGATTTATATTTAAAAGTCAGGATGATTGAGACTTGGAGGGTGCGTTTGTTCTAGGTGGTAGAGGTTGCCGATTTAGATGTTGCTGTCCAAGGTGGCTTGGCAAGTATCTTGTAGATGGTGCACACGGCTGCTGCTGTTACATGTGGTGGGATAAGTGAATATTTAACATGGTGGATGGTCTGCTGATCATGCAGGCCAGTTTGTGCTGAATAGTTGCTACCAGCACGGTAGCATTGTGGATAGCCCAATCGCTTCACAGCTCCAGGGCCCCAGGTTCGATTCCAGCTTGGGTCACTGTCTGTGCGGAGTCTGCACATCCTCCTCGTGTGTGCGTGGGTTTCCTCCGGGTGCTCCGGTTTCCTCCCACAGTCCAAAGATGTACAAGTTAGGTGGATTGGACATGATAAATTGCCCTTAGTGTCCAAAATTGCCCTTAGTGTTGGGTGGGGTTACTGGGTTATGGGGATAGGGTGGAGGTGTGGGCTTGGGTAGGGTGCTCTTTCCAGGAGCCGGTGCAGACTCGATAGGCCGAATGGCCTCCTTCTGCGCTGTAAATTCTATGATTAACCAACTTTTAATACTTTGGTGGGGCTGGTTTAGCTCACTCGGCTAAATCGCTGGCTTTTAAAGCAGGCCAGCAGCACGGTTCGATTACCGTACCAGCCTCCCCGGACAGGCGCCGGAATGTGGCGACTAGGGGCTTTTCACAGTAACTTCATTGAAGCCTACTCGTGACAATAAGCGCTTTTCATTTTTTTTCATTTCACTTATCCAAGCAAATGTAGACATAAGAACTACGAGCAGGACTAGGCAATTTGGCCCCTCTAACCTGCTACGTCATTCAATACGATGGTGGCTAATCTCGCCTCTGCCTCATCTCCAACTTACAACCTGCACCCCATAATCCTTCATCCCTCTACTAGTTAAAAACCCATCTATCTATCTCAAATTTGTAGGGTAAGGAATTCCACAGATTCACCATCCTTTGGAGTGACAATTCCTCCTCTCTGTTTTATATCTGCCACTCTTGGCTTAGAACTGGGTGCTCGATCTAGAATTCTAACAAGGGGAAACAACTGCTTACATCTACCCTGTCAATCCCCTTTCGCCTCTTGTATACCTCAATTAGATCTCCTCTCATACTTGAGTATTGGCCTAAACTTGCTCCGTCTCCCTTCATATGACAAATCCTTCATCCCTGGGATCAACCTAGTAAACCTTCTCTGAACCTCCTCAATGCATTTTCATCAACTAAGGGAACCAAAATTCGGTCTCCCTAATGTCCTATACACTAGCACTTCTATTCCATTAGCAATGAATGCAAAATCACATTTGCACTCTTCTGCACCTACATACTAACTTTCTGTGAATCATGCCTGAAGACACTCGGATCCCTCTGTACAAAGTATTTTGAAGTTTCTTTCCATTTAGATACATCGCCTTTTTATACCTCGGACCAAAATGAATAACCTCACAGTTATCCACGTTAAATTACATTTGCAAAATTTTGACCACTCACCAAACCTCATTGCAACTTTCTTTTGCACCTAATTTAGTGTCATCTGCAAATGCATTCTGTCCCTGTATCAAGACTATTCTATGACATTCCTGGCTTGTGCCTTGTAAATGGTGGACAGGCTTTGGGGAATTTGGAGGCAAGTTACTCGTTGGAGAACGCACAGCCTCCTGACATACTCTTGAAGCCAGAGTAATTATATTCAATGATGGTAATGCCATTGAACATCAAGAGGTGGTAGTTAGATTCTTCCTTGCTGGACATGGTCTTAATTGGGTCCATGTGTGAGGTGAGAGTTACTTGCCACTTATTAGCCGAGGTCTGAGTGTTGTCCAGTTCTTGCTGCTTGTGGACATGGACTGCTTCACTATCTGAGGAGTTGCAAATGGTACTGTCTACTGCAATCATCAGTCAACATTGCCACTTCTGACCTTGCGATGGAGGGAAGATCATGAAGTAGTTTAAGATGGTTGGGCATGGTTCACTACCCTGAGGGACTCTTGGAGTGGTGTCATGGGGATAGATGGTTCATTTCTAATAACCACAGCCACCCTCATTTGTGCAAGGTATGACTTCCAACCAATATAAAGCTTCCCCTTGGAACACATTGATATTACGACTCCTCTAATTGTCAAGGATTTGTCCTTTTTATCAATAGGCGATGCCTAGGCAATTTTCCATATATTGCTGAGAGGGTGTCAGTGTGACGAGTGAAGTATTTTAAGAATATCGGCGTAAAAATATTGGGACAATTTAAGGGTTAAAAGCTTGGGGTTATGGTGTATTTGATTGCAGTGGTCATATTTTTAGAAAGGGGTTTCTTTTGCTTCTAAGATGCAATTGACCAGAGTAGGTTGACTGGGGAAGTCCCTGGAGAGTAGGTCTGCTTTTGCAGCCTGCAGAGATAATTTGTTTTGCAGCTTGAGGAGATTAGATCAATTGCTGAGTGGAGCCCAGGAATGCTGAGAGTTTTGGAGAAGCTTTGGGAGAGACAAGAGCTCCATTCTGATCGACCTGACCAGAGTCCACAAGTAAAGGCGGTTTTCTTTCCAGTAAGATAGTTTTAAAAAGTGTAATAATACTTTAAAGCAGACCAGTATTATCTGAAGACAAGGAAGAGACTGAAACCACCGACTTGAAGCAGCTATTTGAAGATATTCGGCCAGAGTCTGAAGTGGTTCCAGCAGCAGCCAAATCTATTTTATAGAACAAGTATGCTATGCCATGCTAAATTTTAAGATAGATTGAGAGCTGTATATTTCTTGTTGTTTAATGGGAAATTGAGTGGCGGTATTAAAGGGTGATTGGTACCTGTTGTTTTCTGGTGTGAAGTTTAAAAAGTGTAATATTGTATTCATAATGTTTTGTTTTAGAAATACCAAAGCTCTATCTTCTTCATGCAATCACTCCTGGGACAAGTCTTTCTTTCCGCACAGTCTTTCAAATAAACTAAAATATTGGGGTTTCGGTCCAGTATTCTAGCCACTGTTGGGGTCGGGTCTGGAATTATAATACCAGTCTTATAGTTGCATTGGAACAGCTTGGTTACGAGGTAATCAAATTATGTTAGCCTTTTAATTACTCTAATATCAGCTTTTTTTCTTAATGTATTCGTATAGAGAGCTATCTTTTTGTGCGGAACTTCAGGCTCCAAAGGAGCTTACAGTTACCGTCTTTGTTCTTAAAACTGCTTGTACTAAGGAGAGCTGACCAGATAGAATGTAAAGGGCCTCCAAGAGATGAGGGGCGCGAACTACCGGCTATGCCCCACCCGAACCACTGCACAGTGCGGCCGGTAAATGTCGGGAAAGCCTCTTCTGGGATTTCCCCGGCTAGCCACTCCTCGCAAGATCCACTGAGATGTTGCGATCTGGAAAGGATCAGTATTTGGCAAATCTGCATATTAGAGTGAGTAGCTAGTCTCACTCTAATGTGCACTTGCCTGATTTTTCTGAAGCTTTTGGATCTAACCCCATTCACCTCAGAGACCATGGGCGAGTGTCGTTCAGTATTGGACTACATATGACACTTTTGGGGAGGGTGTCCCATGGGATCGGAGGCCCCTGATGGTTGGCCTCTGGCCAGGCTAGAACCCTGGCCGTGTCACCTGGGCACTCTAGCTGTGCCATGCTGGCATTTTGCCCACATTGGGGATAGTGCCTGGGGTGCCCTGCCCGTTTGGGGGGTGCCATTTAAGAAAGTTGTTCTGATCGCCTCCTGCATGGGGAATTCCGGCGAGCGGAGCCCCTCAATGCAGGAAATGCGACTGAGTGCGACAGAATGACCCTTGGATTCCTACCCCAACTGATCTTTTTGTTTGGTTAGGTCGTGCCAAAGGCCCTGAAATCTTGAAATGAGGAAGTTGAACAAGGATGGGTGTAAGCACCGTTATGTAACGATGTAAGGCTCATGTGAATTGTGTCTGGTTGGTCAGAAAAAGCATGTCAGTACATGCTCAGGTGGCTGGGGAGAAGGAGAGGGTTAATTGATTTGAGCAAAATCCTGATCATGTTTGCCAAACTGAAGAAAAGAGCACCTGGTGGTGCAAGATCTCTTGGCAGATTAGGAGAGACTGATGTCCGATCCACGCCTGTGCTTCTCTTTTGTGGTAGAAACAGGAAGTAATACTTGTCTCAACTTGTTAATTACTCAGTCAGTTTTATGCTTAATCTTTCTGATTTGTGATTAATTGAACTTGCCTTCCTGTCTTCCTTTTGACAGACAAATGCACAGCTCGTCTTACACAGTTGGTTCTGAAACACTGATCTGTTGCAGTTGTTGCATCTGTGGAATTTTAAAAAGATGTTTCACAAAGTTTCAGCTAATAGACTTGCTGGCAAACTTAAAACCCATAATTAAAACAAGTGCCAGTGTGAATACTCAATTGTCCAAGGGACTGATGAAATGGTCAAGCATATGGCAAGTCAAAGTTAATGCAGAAAAATGTGGAGTCATACATTTATGTAGTGTCCAACACAGGACTGGACCATTCAGCCCACCAGCTTTATATTAGTGGTTGACCTTCCACGCCTCTTCATCTCGCCTGTCAACATGTCTTTCTCTTCTGTTCTCCTCCATTTGTTAATTTTCTTAAATGCATCCATGCTGTTTGCCATCACTAACTTCTGAGTAAATCTCTTTCCTGAATCTCTTACCAGATTTATTGGTGACCATGTTATATTTATGGCCCTTAGTTTTGGATGTTTTCTCTTCGTCCTGGACTTACCCCATCTTGACAACTGTCCCCGGCTGAACCGCAGTATTGACACCTTTGGTTTCTTATTCCATTGGGTTCCGAGCATATATCTATGTCATCACCATGACCACCTGTTTCCACTTTTAGTTTTATTCATTAACAGGATGTGGGCATTTATTGTCCATTTCTAAATGCCCTTGAGAAATGTTCTTGACCCATCTTTGACTGCTGTAAGCCATTTTTGTGGACAACATCCACAGTGATGTTCTGCAGGCAGTCGCCATGATTTTGAATTTGTGACAGTGAAGGAACAATTGTATATTTCCAAGGCAGGATGGTGTGTCACTTCGAGGTGGATCATGGTGCCCCTGGTAGGTGGTGAGTTTGTAGTTTTGCCAGAGGTTGATGAAGGACTCTTGGTGACTTGTTGCAGTGCACATTGCTGTCACATACAGTGGTGTTGGAGGAAGTGGATATTAAGATGATTGTTTGCCCTGATTGTCCTGAGCATCTCGAGTGTTGTTGGAGCGACCCTCAACCAGGTAAATGGTGTTCCATCACACTCCTGACTTGTGATTAGGCTTTTGGGAGTCAGGAAGTGAGTTAATTGCCACAGAGTCCCCAGTCTCTGCCTAGCTCTTGCAGCCATGGTATTTGTGGCTGGCCCAATTCAGTTTCTGGTCAGTGATGGCCACTATTAGTTTCATAGTGGGAGATTCTGTGAATTGCGCTTTCACTTAGCCGTTTGTCAGTCTAGAAGTAAAACACTCGAATACTTTGGGAACGAATATTCGTTTATTCACGGCCGGGACAAATCTCTAAGTAGTCGGGGAACCACCTTCGAGAAGTGCCAAAGTCCCAGAGTACGGACTGTCCCTTTATACAATCACAGCTTAGAGGTGGTCCCCTTAAATTCCTAGATACACCAATGATTTGGCAAGGATCCAGAACATGTACTTATATGGAATTATTATCCTCGAGGTAGGGTGGTTACTATGACATAATCATTAGCAAGGTTTACTAATACTGCTGCTGTTAACGGTTTTCTTATCCTATCCGGCCATCAGGTCCAACTTCCTTATCTCCTTCCCTCTCATGCTCCTGAGTCAGCTCTTTCACATTCCAATGCCCATTGTCTCAGTTGACAAGGTTTTACACACTCATCTTTGCTGTCTCTGCACTAACAGATACAGAGTTCTGTTCTCATTCCATTCCCTCAACCCTTTAACATCCTTTTACTTGATGATCACAGATATATTTCAGAACCTTAATATTACATACAGACAGCAAGGTTAAAACAAGACAATAAATGTAATCCACTTCCACAATTCAACAATGGTTTAGAACCTTGGAGTGTAGTATAACTGCTCCAGATGATATACCCCCCCCCCCCCCCCCCCCCCCAACCATTGCTTCCCACCGTTGCTTTTTTAATTTTCCCTCTGCTTGCTTTTAAAGGCTTCCCAATCCTCTGGCTACCCACTATTTCTCACCACTTTGTATGCTTTTTCTTTTGTTTTTATGCTGTCCTTGACTTGGATGCCTTGTCCTCTCAGCATGTTTCCTCCTCCTTTGGGATTAATTTCCGTTGTGCCTCCCGAATAACCCCCAATAACGCCTGCCGTTGCTGTTCCACTGTCTTCCCAGCTAGGCTCCTCTTCCAGTCAACTCTGGCCAGCTCCTCCCTCAAGTCTTTATACAGTTGTCCCCCTTTATAACGCGGGCGTTGGGGTCCAAGACAGCCACCCGCGTTGCATCCGAGCCGCGGATATCCACGATGGGAGTTTTAAATTTATTTAAAAATCTATGCATGTGCTTCCCATTGTGAACCTACAGGGTGCGGGGGGAGAGGTCAGACCCCCGTAGACTCACAATGGGAAGCGCAAGCATAGATTTTTAAATAAATTTAAAACAAGCACTGCTGCATTTTTAACAACTTAAAAGTTGCATTGGAGGGAGAGAGCAGCGGGCAGTGTCAATTTCAGCGGCCGGCTGATTGTTTCACTGAGAGAGCAGCTTCCCTCTCTGTGAATTGCGCTTTCACGTATCTGATCGTCAGTCCAGAAGTAAAACACTCGAACACGTCAGTAACGAATATTCGTTTATTCACGGCCGGGACAAATCTCTAAGCAGTCGGGTAACCACCTTCGAGAAGTGCCAAAGTCCCAGAATAAGGACTGTATTTTTATACATTTTACAGCTTAGGGGTGGTCCCCTTAAATTCCTAGATACACCTATGATTTGGCAAGGATCCAGAACATGTACATATATGGAATTATTCTTCGAGGTCGGGAGGTTATTTTTGACATAATCATTAGCACAAGTCACTATTAATGCTGTTACAAAGGTTTTTCTTATCCCATGGCCATCTGGCCCAACTCACTCCAAAGCCCGTTCCTTTTACATTTCAATGTTTATTTGTTTCAACTGGTCAAACGAGCTTAATTGCGCTATCTCCGCAATAAAGTAACGCTTCCCATTCATTCCATTCTTTGACTTTTTGACCTCTCTGCTTTCACAGATGCGGGTCAGAACATTAAATGGTACTAAAGCCGCACTCCCCTTTTTCCATCCCATGACCTTCTGACATCTCTGCTTTCACAGATGCCGGTCAGAACACGCTCCCTTTATTTCATCCCTTGACCTGTTGACATCTCTTTCACAGAGCTTTTCAGAACTGTTATATTAACCCTATCAGCGAAGTTCCAAATGAAATCCACTTCTACATCTCCGGATCAAAGTGAGCCGGCTGCGGAAATTGACACTGCCGGCTGATTGGAGGGAGAGAGCAGCCGGCAGTGTCAATTTCAGCGGCCGGCTCACTTTGATCCGGAGAGGGAAGCTGCTCTCTCACTGAAACAATCAGCCGGCCGCTGAAATTGACACTGCCCGCTGCTCTCTCCCTCCAATCCAACTTTTATTAATGTTTCTGATTGGAGGGAGAGAGCAGCCGGCAGTGTCAATTTCAGCGGCCGGCTCACTTTGATCCGGAGAGGGAAGCTGACAGTTGGGGTCCATAAGCCCCCCCGCCGTATATCACGAGCCGCGGTATTGCGGAGCGCGGTATAACGGGGGACTACTGTAGTTGCCCGTATTCAATTGGATTACCGTTACGTCTGATTCCAGCTTCTCCCCCTCAATCTGCAGGGTGAATGCTATCGTGTTGTGGTCACTGCTCCCTAACGGTTCCTTCACTCTAAGTCCCCTAATCAGGTCTGCCTCATTACACATCACCAAATCCAGAATTGCCTGTTTCCTAGTAGGCTCTGTCACAAGCTGCTCCAAAAAAATATCTGTAGACATTCCACAAATACCCTTGGGATTCACTACCAACCTGATTTTCCCAGTCCACCTGCATCTTAAAGTCCTGCATGATTATTATAACATTGCCTTTTTTACATGCCTTTGCTATCTCCTGATTTATTTTCTGCACCACATACTGGTTACTGCTCGGGGGAGGGGGGGCCTGTACATAACTCCCATCAGGGTCTTTTTAGTTTTGTGATTCCTCATCTCTACCCACGCAGAATCTATGCCGTCTGCCCCTGTATCGCTCTTTGCTATCAATTTAATTTCATTCCTTACAAAGATGCAACCCTGCCCCCTCTGCCAATCTGTCTGTCCTTTCGATAGGACATATATCCGTGGATTTTTAGATCCCAGTCCATATCCCCTTGTAGCCGTGTCTGTGATGTCCACAACATTGTGCCGGCCAATTTCAATGTCTGCAGCAATCTCATTTACTTTGTTTCATATAATGCACGCATTTAAGTACAACATCCTCGGCCTCCATTGACTGCTTCCCTTCTCATGTTGTCCCCTTTTTTGCTCTGCCTAAAGTTAGATTCCCCTGCCACCTTCTCTGTTCTATTGCATATTCTGGAAACTTTACTAACCTCTTGTGAGCCCTTGGCTCCTCTTAACTAGTTCAAAGCCCTAGTAATGCGATTTGGGAGCTAGGAGATTTGGATGGAGTTTCCAGGTTCTCCCCGTGTGTGCGTGGGTTTTCTCTGGGTGCTCCGGTTTCCTCCCACAGTCCAAAGATGTCCAGGTTAGGTAGATTGGCCATACTAAATTGCCCCTTAGTGTCCCAAGATGTGCAGGTTAGGTGAGGTGCTCATTTGGCAGGCCGGTGCAGACACAATGGGCCAATGGCCACCTCCTACACTGGAGGCATTCTATAAATCTGGGAAGAGAAGGCCATGCTGGATCATTGAATTGCAGTATGAATCCAATTATGATGTCTTTCTCCTCCCTATAACCGTGCAGTGGTTGATGTGTATCTGTTCCTTTTTCCCTTGCTTTGGGTGCTGTATTATATTGTAACTTTATTGCGTTATATTTTACATGTGAAAACTCCATCAATAAACATGATTGTTTAAGAAAAAGTCATCTCTGCCTGAAGTGTTGGCTCTTGTGCTTTTATATACTTATAATATTTAAACTGTTATCTCTTGTTCTTTGAGCACATGTGGTGATATAGTTTGGCGGAAAACATTCTTCGGTTTGTTGGAGCTGTTGGTTCTTGACGTCATGGATCTGTCTTTTAAACTGTGATTTTTGTTAAATTTCAAATGAAGAGTTGCTGTGATTAATTTTCCCCTCATGAGTATAATGTCCTGCATCTAACAATGCATAGGAAGTCATTTATTTTTTAAAAAGTACTTTTTGTTTAAGAATAGCATGTAAAATTAATTTAGCTAAGTATCATGTTGTACCATTATTTGACGTTTGTTTTACTTTTCCAGATAATGCGTACGATCCAGATGTAAATGCAAAACAGATGTGGATTGATAAGACAAAAATAAAAGAAAATATTTGCTTGATATTTACTGATAATGGCCAGGGGATGAATCAAAACAAATTACACAAAATGCTGAGGTAAGTTGCTTTTGTCATAAATGGCTCAAAATAATATCACTGAGGTAATTTCTCCTCATGATGATTCTTTTTATGCTTTACAGCAATTTGAATGTAAAAACTTTGAATTATGAACAGTGGGCTGTTCGTTGGTATACGGTATCTATTGTGGTTGATCGTTACTTGAGATCATATCACGTTGGTGCAAGCAACAGCTTAAAGTAATTGGCTGTAGCTCTGGTTGCGCGATTATGGGACTGTGGATAGCTCCATGAAGCGAGGCTTGGAGGTATTTGGCCATCTTCTCGATTGTAAACTCTGCGATTTTGGGGATTAACTGGAAATTACTGAGACTGAAACTAGTCCGAGATACATATGTAAGTGGCCAGGTCTCCATTCCATCCCTTGGTGTGCTTTACCATGTAAGAGCATTGCTTAATCGATTAACCCTGTTAATTTGGCTTTGTTTGCATCTGTACTTCGGTCACAATGCCTCACTTCAGTGCGATTGGCGTTACAGAAATTGTGATTTAAAAAAAATGTATTCCCTTTCGAAAGATGGAGAACATAAGAACTAGGAGCAGGAGTAGGCCATCTGACCCCTCGAGCCTGCTCCGCCATTCAATAAGATCATGGCTGATCTTTTTGCGGACTCGGTCCAACTTAACTCGGTCATCATAACCCTTAATTCCTGTACTGTTCAAAAATCTATCTATCTTTGCCGTAAAAATATCCAACGGCGTAGCCTCAACTGCTTCACTGGGCAGGGAATTCCACTGATTTACAGCTCTTTGGGTGAGGAAGGTCCTCCTCAACTCAATCCTAAATTTGCTCCCCTTATTTTGAGGCTACGCCCCTTATTTCTAATTTCACCCGCCAGTGGAAATGACGCTCACTGTTTCTATTTGAACTATTCCCTTCATAATTTTATATGTTTCTATCAGATTCCTTCTCATTCATCTAAATTCCAATGAATATAGATTGAGTCTACTCAGTCTCCTTTGAACTGCGGAATCAACCTAGTGAATCTCCTCTGCACACCCTCCAGTGCCAGTACATCCTTTCTCAAGTAAGGAGACCAAAACTGTACACATTACTCCAGGTGTGGCCTCACCAGGACCCTTTACAGCTGCAACATTATATCCTTGTTTTTAAACTCCATCCCTCTAGCAATGAAGCACAAAATTCCATTTGCCTTCATAATTCCCTGCTGCACCTGCAAAACCAACTTTTTGTGATTCATGCACAAGAACACCTAGGTTGCACGGCAGCATGATGTAATTTTTTACCATTTAAATAATAGTTAATTTTGCTGTTGTTCCCACCAAAATGGGTGACCGTACATTTATCAACATTGTACTCCATCTGCCAGACCCTTGCCCACTATCTATATCCCTCCGCAGACTGTGTGTCCTCTGCGCACTTTACTCTGCCAAACACCCAGTGATATATCCACTCATTTTCAGAAAATGTCATCAGATCAATGGCTATTGACTAATGTTTGTGCAATTATAAGGACATCCCACATTCACGCATGACAGTGAAAATGCTTGAAATAATTCGGCGACTGCAAAACACGCCAGGAGCCTTCACAGGAATGCTAAAAAGCAAAATTTGCCACCGAATGTATAAGGAAGCATTAGGGCAGGTTACCACAAGCTTGACCAAAGCAGTAGGTTTTAAGGAGCATCTTGAAGGAGGAAAGAGAGGTGACAATGTGTAGGGAGAGAATTCCTGAGTTAATGGGCTTGGCAACTGAAGGTTGGATGATCAAGAGGCTAGAATTGGAGCAGCGCAGATTTCTGACAGCTGTGGACTAGAGGAACTTACTGAGGCACGGTGGATCAAGATCGTGGAGGGATTTGAAATTGAGGCGTTGGTTGACCAGAAGCCAGTGTAGGTCAGCGAGCATGGGATGATGGGCTCATGGGACATGCTGTGAATAAGAACATAGGCAGCAGAGTCTCGGATGACTTTGAGTTTGCGAGAGGTTGAACATGGAAGGTCGGCAAGGAATGCATTGGAATAACCAAGTCATGAGGTACCAAGAACATGAATGAGGGTTTCAGTAGCAGTTGAGCTAAGGCAGGGGCATAGTCCACAGGTGGAAGGCCACCACTTAAGCGATGGCACAGTTGTGTTTAGTGGCTCAGGAGCAAATATGACACCAAGGTTCCCAATAGCCTGGTTCAACCCCAGGCATTTGCCAGGGAGCGAAATGGAAGTGATGGCTCCAGAATGGAGATTGTAGGGACCAAAGATAAAAGCTTCAGTTATCCTGATATCTATTTGTAGAAAATGCTGGATGTTGTATAAGTATTGAGGATCTAGAGATACTGGAGGAGTCAACAGTGTTGGTGATTTACAAGATTGATTCCTGGGATGGCAATACTGACGTATGAGGAGCGATTGAATCTGTTAGGATTGTATTCACTGGAGTTCGGAATAAAGAGGGGGGATTTCTAACAGGACTGGACAGGGTAGATGCAGGAAGGATGTTCCCGATGGTGCGTCCAGAACCAGGGGTCACAGTTTGAGGATACGGGGTAGACCATTTAAGACAGAAATGACAGAAATTTCTGCTCCCAGAGTGTGGTGCGCCTGTAGAATTTGTTACCATGAGAAGTAGTTGAGTCCAAAACATTGTATGGTTTCAAGAAGCAGTTTGCACTTGGGGCGAAGGGAATCAAAGTATATGGGGAAAGCGGGATTAGGCTATTGAGTTGGATGGTGAGCCATGATCATAATGAATGGCGGAGCGGGCTTGAAGGGATGAATGGCTTCCTCCTGCTCCTATTTTGTTCTGTTTTCTATGTTTCTAAATCAGACTGAAGGGCATTGGAGAGGCCCTGGAGGAGGATGGTGTGGTCAACCTTTGAAGGCTGCAGACCGGTTGAGAAGGACGACGATGGGTAGCTTTCTTTTGTTACAGTAAGAGAGGCTGTCATTTTTGTTTTTGATAGCCATTATGATAGTGGCCATGATTGGAGGAATTCAAAAATGTTGTTTTGCAAGAGCACGAGATAGGGGCAGGGTTAGCCCAGTGGGCCCCTCTAATCTGCTCCACCATTCAGGCTGGTCTTGGGCTTCAAGTCCTTGGTCTTTTCTGTCTGCTTCCTATATCCCTTCATTCCCCGAACCAAATCATCAGTCTATCCCAGTTTCAAATACATTCAATGATGGGGCATCAGCAATAGTCTGGGTAGGAGAATTCTGAAGATTCACACCCCTTTTCCTTATCTCAGTCCTAAATGACTGTCCCCTCCCCTGATTTCCCAGCCAGCATGTACAAACTCTACCCTATTTCACTCTTTTGGAATCCAGAAAGATGGGTATTGATTCGGGAGGTGGCTGTAAGTTTAAGGACTTGAAAGGAAAGGAATGTTGAGGATGGGGCAGTAGTTTGTGAGAGCAGCGGGCTCGAGGGTTAGTTTATCGAGGAGATGGGTGATGGCAGATTCCTGTGCAGCCATGGTGTTCTAATTTTCCATCTGTCTTTTAAGATTATGAATTTTATAATTAAATTTTTAACTTCTCGAATCTGTACTGCAACACTAAATTATTTTGTTTATCCATACTTTAATATTTGGAGATTATGTAAGTTCGCTATTGAACATTTGAAAAGTGATGTGTTATTTCTGATTGAAAGTTTTGCGATTCATATTAATGTAAATATATTTCTTGTTTCTCCTAGTTTTGGATTCAGTGACAAAGTGGCAATAAATGGACATGCTCCTGTTGGCCTTTATGGCAATGGTTTCAAGTCTGGATCTATGCGATTGGGAAGAGATGCAATAGTTTTCACAAAAAATGGAGAAGCGTGTAGTGTGGGCTTCTTGTCTCAGACTTATCTTGCAGCGATAAAAGCAGAAAATGTGGTTGTACCAATTATTTCATTTAACCAGTACAATATCCTTTGTTTGGAGACGCTTACTATTTAAAATACTACATTATCTGCACTTTTCTCTGGCATCTTCATATTGTGGCTGGGATTGTTGGCGTTAAAATTAGCTGTTAGGAGATGCCCAATGCTTCCTGTTGAAAAGTGGTTTGTGCATGCTTGGCACCCCCACATATTTTGGCTGGGTTTTTGAACGCCTTGTTGCATGTTGTGTTATGGAATTCTCATTCCATTTTTCCCTGGCGTTGTATATTGATACCCTGCAGGTTTTTTTATTCGTTTGTGGGACGTGGGTGTCGCTGCCAGTATTTCTCGTCAGTCCCTGTTTTCCCGTGAAGCTGGTGGTGAGTTGTCTTCTTGAACCACTGCAGCCCATCTAGTGCATGTTTAATATTCAACGATTTTGGGCCACAGCCAATGGTGAAGCTTGCCTGCGAGGGACATCTGATTTGATCCTAGGATGGGCCTGATGCTGTCCTTGCACTTATTGTACTGCAAAAGAGATCAGAAACAGGCCGTTTGTTTATTCATCCTCTCTAGGTTGAGGACACTGACCAGTTATTCCTTTTTTGCTGCCTCAGTCGTGACCAGGAACTGAACATAGGAGACTCTGGATTGAATCAACTACTTTGACTGTGGGTCAGTTATAACTCAGTAAATCTGTGGGTTAAATGAGGACTATGTGGGGAAAATGAAGTTGTATTTACTTCTTGGCTACCACTAAAAGTATTTTTTTCAAGTATTTCAATATTTTGAGTACGAGGAACCTGCCTTATCAAAGGCCCTGGTTGAATACTGCAACTCCATGTGTTGAGTAGGGATCAGCATTCCTCCCGCTTCAAGATCACCATTCTTTTTTTTTGTCCTGTTCGCACCTTTTTGTATTCGCAATATTCTTTGAAATTCTGATTAAAATTCATTGCTGTGCTGTATCAGGTACATGCTGTTGCATATTGAATAAATGCTTACATTCCTTAATACAAGTCTTACAAAAGCTTGTCAGTGAGGACATGCAGTCAAGTTTGAAAGCAATTTTACAGCATTCCTTATTCAGTACAGAAGCGGAGCTCCTGGCAGAACTGGATGCTATTTCTGGAAAACGAGGAACAAGGATTATAATTTGGAATATAAGAAAGTAAGTTAAATTTTGTTAATTAGTACCTCAAGAATATAAAAGCTTTGATAGAATGATATTAATGTAATGGTCAGATTAGATGAGAGATGCAGTAGACTCATAGGATCCCTACAGAGCAGAAGGAGGCCATTCAGCCCATCGAGTCTGCACCGACCCTTTGAATGAGCACTCTGCCCATTTACGAGTGTCCTCCCCGCCCTATCCCCGTAATCCCACAACCTAACCTGCACATCCCTGGGCAATTTAGCATGGCCAATCCATCTAACTCGTACATCTTTTTGGACTGTGGAAGGAAACCGGAGCACCCGGAGGAAGCCCACACAGACATGGGGGAATGTACAAACTCCACACAGGTGGTCATCCGAGACCAGAATTGTACCAGCGTCCCTGTTGCTGTGAGGCAGCAGTGCTAACCACTGTGCCTCTGTGCTGCCCATGCTTATCTATAGATTAAAAAAAAAACATTTTTAACCGCTCACTTCCTGGTATCCGATATGGTCATGGCACTATAATATTTTACAGGACAGAATTAAGCACTTTAGCTCACCATATTTGTGCTGGCTCTCTGGAAGAGTTATCTGTTCGGTTCTGGTTCCTAACCCATCCCTACTTAGTCCCAGTATCCTGGTCTTCCGTCATACATTTGTAAAAATTTTATTTTTTAAACTTTGATCCAGTTCCCCAGTCAAAGATGTTATAGATTCTATTTTTACCACTTTCCGATGGATAATTCCATGTCCTGCTGATTTCTAGATTTTAAATCAAATTGTAAATCTCTCCATGTATTTAGTGGTGATCTTGAAGAGGTACACTCCAGTTACTGACTCAGTGACCAATGGAAATTTGTTTCTGATCAAAACCCAATGTAGTTTGAACACCTCAGTTAGATCTCCCCTAATTTCCTTTGCTCTCGTAAGAACACCAGTTATAGTAGGTGTCACTCTTTGAAAGAATTTGGCTGAATTTCTGGCGCTGAATTTCAAAGATTGAAATAAGCCCTGGATTTAATCGTGTTATTTTATTTCCAAGAACCAAGGATGGAAAGCCAGAGTTTGACTTTGAATCTGATAAGCACGATATCCGAATTCCTGGAGATATTTTGGATGACAACACGGAAAAGAGAGGATACAAAAGACAGGAACGGATGGACCAAATTGTGCCTGAAAGTGATTACTCATTAAGGGTAAGTTTAATGTAATGGCTTTCTGGCAAGCTTACAGTTTGGCTAATTTGGAAGGTTAGGCAGTTTGTGATTGAAGTTTCTGTGTCCAATTAACAAAAAACCTTAATCACTGCTGAATTGTTTTATTTTTGATTGTATTGTACTCATCGAATCATAGAATTTACAGTGCGGAGGGAGGCCATTCGGCCCATCGAGTCTGCACTGGCCTTTAGATAGAGCACCCTACTTAAGTCCACGCCTCCACCCTATCCCCGTAACCCAGTAACCCCACCTAACCTTCTTTGGACACGAAGATGCAATTTAGCGTGGCCAATCCACTTAACCTGCACATCTTTGGACTATGGGAGGAAACCAGAGCCCCCGGAGGAAATCCACGCAGACACGGGGAGAACGTGGAGACTCTGCACAGACATTGACCCAAGCCGGGAATCGAAACTGGGACCCTGGAGCTGGGAAGCAACAGTGCCAACCACTGTGCTACCGTACTGCTCGTCGACTATTCAAATTTTCCTGGTTTGGCAATCTTATAAGGTTTGAGTGAAGATTTGACATTGTGACTAGATTCTTCTTGCGTTCTCTGCCCAAAGACCAGTCTGACGTACAGCACTACAACCCGAATCCAACCCAATAGGAACATGGGAGGGAACCCAGTGCTGTTGCAGTAACCTGACCTACACTAGTTGGTTAGCCAACTTGAACCAAGTTGTGCTGGCAACATACACTTTTACATGCATGTTGTGGCGTGGATCTATGAATACTGATGGTTGAGGCTCCAATTTCTTTCCATCACATGCCTGACTAGGAATCACTTTCACTCTTACCACCTGCCATTGGTGAATGTTGGAAGGATTTGCAAATTGATGTTTAAACTATTTGGTCGTGTTATAAATACCTTCCTTGACCATGAAGTCCTTGGGTCTTGAACCTGGAGTTTCTGTCTCGGAGGCAGGGATCTTCATGAAAAGAATATTCGCAATAGGTGGGTAGGGGGGAGTTAGGCTATTTTGTGTCTAGAATAGGCGGGAACAGTGGGAGGTGGAGGTATGTGTTATGCACTGAACTATGTTTGTATTTGTATCGTTTATTATTATGAAACCATAAATGCCTTTAATAAAATGTTTTTTTTTAAAAGAAAAGAATATTCACTGTTAAATTCCTATTGATTAACCTTGTGCTTTGGACAAAGCTTTATCCTGATGTCCTATTCCATTCTTGCATAAACAAAAATTGACTTAATCTGCAGATTTGAAATTGAATTTTAAATTAGAATTTTATTTCTTCCCCAACCATGACATTCATGAGGTGAACTTGGAATATTTAAAGAATATTTCTGCAGTATAGCCAGTCCACTTGATGCTTATAGTTTGTTTTATTTTCAGGCTTATTGTAGCATTTTGTATCTGAAGCCACGGATGCAGGTTATTCTTCTGGGAATGAAAGTCAAAACTCAGCTTATTTCTAAAAGCCTTGCTCACATTGAACATGACATATACAGGCCAAGCTTTATTGTATCCTTTTTGAAAGTAAATTTAAGTGAAACATTCTATGGGTGGATTGTTTATTATAAAATATCATTTCAGGAAGTGTGCATCTTTCGTTGCAAAATATTGACCCAAATGCGAATCTCAGTACTGTGCTGTGTTGTAGGGTAGGGTGAAAGTCCATAGCCACGTTTTGAGTTCCTAATCTAGACTGAGATAAGTGAATAATTGATTTTGGTTCCTGGAAAGAAAAAGTTGGAAGGTAGCATGCTTTGCAGTCCTTTTTCCTCATGATTTATTTTGGAACTGGATTATTAGTGAAAAAGATGCATGGCACCTGCGTATCCTTTTTGTTAAACAAATGATGTAGCACCTGATAAGACAAAGGAAATTGAAGAATTATTCTGTTTCCCAATTAATTGTTGTCAGTGAAATTTAATAGCTTTATAGTGCCTTTCAGTCTCAAGGCATTCCAAAGCACATTACGTTAAAAAAATGCTTTGGAGCAAAGTCCTGTCTTAACATTGAGGGGACCCCTCATCTTAAGTGGCATTTCCACATCCTAAGTAGGATAGATTCAGAGCGGATCTATCAGCTCAAAACTATGCTTGAATGAAACGCTATGTGGGCCTTCAGTGACTGCAGAATCATGTTCAACCACACTGTGTATCCTCGGGGTCCAGCAGATCGGTCAAGCCAGGGAAGCAACCTTGGTTCAATGAGGACTGCAGAACAACCTGCCAGGAGCAGCACCAGGCACACCTAAAAATGAGGTGCCGGCCGAGTAAAGCGTTATATGCATGGTAAACAGCAGAAGAAGCATGCCTGCTGTAAACAGAGTTACATGATTCCACAAACTAGTGATCGGATCTAAATTTTGACTTGCCTTCCATGTCGACGAGATCGAGGAGTTGGATAATTGAGCAACTAGCATGTGGTGGAGTATTTGTGAACATCTCCAATCAGTTGAGTAGGCGCCTGAGTACACAAGACAAGGCTGAAGGGTTTGCAACCAGAAATACAGAATGGAAAATCCATTTCTGCCTCCTGGTGTCCCAGCATCACGATTGCCTGTCTTCGGCAAATTTAATTCACTCCAAGTAATAGCAAGAATTGGTTGAGCATGCAGGATGATGCTGGGGACTGGCAACACCCTGACTGCTGAACATAGGAGCAGGAGAAGGTTATTTAGCCTGTGGAGCCTGCTTCGCCGATCACTTTGATCATGGCTGATCATTAGGTCAACTCCACCTTCCAATCTTACTTCCATATCCCGTAATGTCACCGGTCTCCAGGAATCTTATCAATTTCTGTCTTGAACATGCTCCGTGATTGGGGAACAGAATTACAAAGATTCACTAACTGCCCTCTCAAAAATTCCTCCTCATGTCACCTTTTAAATGACCTACGCCTCATCTTGAGATCATGTTCCCTGGTTTTAGACTCATCAGCCAGGACAAACATCTTATCTACACACACCCTGTAAGAATTCTCATTTCAATTAGGTCACCGCTCATTCTTTGAAACTCTCCGACTAGGTCTCTTCATAAAATAATCCTACTATCCCAGGGATTTTTTGGTGAGCCTCTGCTCCACATGTTTTTTTTTAAACAATATTTGTATTGAATTTTTAACATTTTGTATATCAAAAGGTTTACAAAACACAATACCAACATGTATCAGAAAATACAGGCAACAATAGTAACAGGAACTCCAATAACAGTACTGCTCCCCAGAATAATTCCCCACCTACTGTTTTCACCTCTCTAAATGCCCAATATCCTTCGATATTTAGTTCACAATTTTGGTCGCCCTGTAGCCACATTTTCGTTATGGCAATTAAAACATACCCATTTACCTCAATTTGGTATTCAAATTATCGTGACTACTACATGCATTCAGAGCGCCATAAATTCTGTTCTTTTTTAAACATTATCCTTCATTCGCATCTTATTTGCTGCTTGCCTATGTCCATCCGCATTCTGATTTTGCTTTCATTTTTTTTTGGATGGCTTCTACTTTAATGTCAGGAGTATTGCAGGTAAAATGGATGCGTTTTTAAAAAATATTTTTTTATTCTCCTTTTTCACATTTTCTCCCAAATATACACCCACAAACAATAAGCAATAATCAGTAACAGATATGTCAATCCCCATATCAATAACAAAGATCCCATTCTCCCACCAAACCTCAAACATTAGCCCGCATGTTCACATAAACAAATGACAAAAAGGAATTAGGGATCACCCATAGTCGCCATAAACACACACAGCCCCCTTCCCCCTATCAGGATCCGCCTTCGGGTGATTAACGAGGGGAAGGCTACAAAATCTGCCTCATCACCCGTTTCCAACCCTGGCTGGTCCGACACCCCGAACATGGCCTCCCGGGGGCCCGGGTCCAGTTTCACGTGCACCACTTTAGAAATTACCCTAAAAACCTAATTCCAGTAATCCTCTAGCTTTGGACAGGACCAAAACATAGGAATGTGACTTGAGGGGCCCCCTCCGCAACGTTCACACACATCTTCTACTTCAAAGAATCTGCTCATCCTCGCCCTCGTGAGGTGTGCTCTGTATACCACCTTCAGCTGTATCAGCCCCAACCTCATGCACGAGGTGGAGGCATTCACTCTCCGGAGCACCTCACACCAGAACCCCTCTTCCTCTTCCTTCCACTTTGCTTTGATCCCTTCCAGTGGTGCCTTCTCCTCTTCCAAAATAGCTCTGTAAACAGCTGACACCATCACCTCCTCCAGTTCCCCCTGTCGTCAGCACCTCCTCCAGCAATGTGGAGGCCGGCTCCACCGGGAAGCTCTGTATCTCCTTTCTGGCAAAATCTCGAACCTGCATGTATCTAAACCTTTCCCCCACTAGCGCAACTAGCCTCTCCAGCGCCCCTGTCACAATCACATATCTACCCCCCGATCTGTCTGCCAACACCTTCTCCATCTGGAAGCGTACCCTTTTGCTGACCAACACTGCTACCCCTTGAGCCCTTCCGTCAAATCCAGAGTGAAATACCTGATTAGAACATAGAACAGTACAGCACAGAACAGGCCCTTCGGCCCTCAATGTTGTGCCGAGCCATGATCACCCTACTCAAACCCACGTATCCACCCTATACCCGTAACCCAACAACCCCCCCCCCCCCCTTAACCTTACTTTTTATTAGGACACTACGGGCAATTTAGCATGGCCAATCCACCTAACCCGCACATCTTTGGACTGTGGGAGGAAACCGGAGCACCCGGAGGAAACCCACGCACACAGGGGGAGGACGTGCAGACTCCACACAGACAGTGACCCAGCCGGGAATCGAACCTGGGACCCTGGAGCTGTGAAGCATTTATGCTAACCACCATGCTACCCTGCTGCCCCTAAAGTCTCTTTTTAAGTCTCACCTGGTCCTTTACACTCCAGTGAGTCTCCTGCAGCATTGCTGCATCGGCTTTCAAACTGTTAAGCTGTGCAAGCACCCTTGACCTCTTGACCGGACTTCCTCACCCCCTCACGTTCCATGTGACTATCTGAACTAGAGGTGTCTCACACCCCCCCCCCCCCTTTCTTATCCACCATTATCATACCACTGGGCCCTGCCCCATGAGCCTGACCTGCCCCTTTCAATTATTAACATCAAACCCCTTCTCTCCTCTCTCTCCCCCCCCCCCCCCAAAACCCCCCCCCCCTACAATTCCTCTCGAAAAATCATCTCCCAGCATCAATTCCCCCCCCCCCCCCCCAACTCCGCTTGCCTCGTAGGCCCATCGAAACCTGCTCCCCAGGCTCCAATGTCCACAGCCCCCCTCTCACCTGACTTCCATTCACTAGCCGACTTTAGTTAGCTAGCGCAGGTGGCTCCCCCTGCCAAGGTATACCTGTGATATTGTACGAATAAAGTAATGGCATGATGGGAAAACTGGTCAATGGAAAGACTGGTCAAAATGTTTGGTACAATGTAAGAAAAGCTGACCTCATTCCAGTTTTCCAGACCCCTGTAAGGAATGCTGATAGTTCACCAGGCCCTTGTGATAAATGCTGGCCTAACCATTCCAGATCCCTGTAAGAATAATGAGGCTGACTCCGCATAACTTAAAGCATGAATAAGATCCGAGAAGGTCAAGCCATTCCAAAATGCCTGACCTCGGCAACTCCAGATAAGACTAACTCGTCATAACCCAGGGCGGTGCGAATAAGACAAGATAAGGTCAGGAATGAATAAGTCTCCTCCGATCTTTTAATGTTCCCTCAAAGGACAAGATAATGGTATGAGTGATGAGACAAAGAGTCTGAGAAGGTCAGCAAGGTTAGGCCTGTTTCATGATATTGCTTATGTTTCTACTTCTGATCGAATTCCCGACTAAGCTGTCGTCATGCAATCTTGATAATGATAATGTATAAGTACTGAACTGATTTTCTGTAAAAGCGTGGACTTGAGTAGGAATCAGCAGTGACACTCCCTGCTCTCCGACCTCAACTTTCAGCCATAAACTGCAGCCTGTTCGTAAATAAAGTCTTGTTATGTTTTCTTAACGAGCATTGTTGAATCTTTCTACCACAGTCCAGAAGCGGGAAAAATATTGACTTCTACATACCGTCCCCTCCCACCCATCCCAGAGAAAGAAAAAACAAAAACAACAATCCAACCCATACAATTCACTAAAACCGTCGCAACACAGAATGCCAATCAACTCAACCAATAACTTGAACTCTGTAGCAATGTGAAGAGAAGTAAATAACAATACACGTCAGTAAAAAGAAAGTTATAGCATTTATACATTTTCCAGCTGCCCAATCACAGTCCACAGTCTCTGTTCCGGCTCCGCTCCTCGCGTCTGTCCCAAGTCTTCTGCCCTCATGAACGCCTCAGCCGCCTCCACAGCCTCTCGAAATGAAAGTCTTTGGCATCATACATCACCCTCAGCTTCGCCGGGTACACCACATCAAATCGCACCCCCTTGTACAGTGCCGCCTTCACTCGCCCGAACACTGCTCGTCTTTTTGCCAACCCCATCGTCCAGTCCTGGTAGATCTGAACTCCACCATCCGACTGCACCTTGTGCTTCTGCTTCGCCCAGCTTAACACCTTCTCCTTCATGCAGTACTTATGGAAGCAGATAATTACTGCTCTTGGCGGCTCATTCACTTTGGGTTTCGGCCTTAATGACCAATGAGCTCGGTCCAGCTCGTACCGGGAAGGGTTCTCGCCCTTCCCCATCAACTCCGCCAACTCCTTAGCGAAGTATTCTGTTGCCCTTGGGGCCCTCTGTCCCTTCGGGCAAGCCCACAATTCTCAGATTGTGCTGCATCGAGCGGTTCTCCAAGTCCTCGAGCTTTGCTTGGAGTCCTCTGTTGACCTCCACTACCCTCCGCAGCTCATCCCCCATCGAGGTGAACTGGTTGCTGTGCTGCGACACGGCCTCCTTCACTTCCTTTATCTTCTCGCCCTGCTCTCTCACCTTGGCCGATGTCTTTGCCACAGCTCCCCTCACCGGGGCGATTGTTTCCTCCACCAATGATTTCAATGCGACTGCCATCTCCTTCCTCAAAGCCTCCATGTGCCTTGCAAACTGCTTTTCCAGCTCCACCGTCAACACCTCGGTCATCTTCTCCACTGTACATAATGCGGCCCCCACCATGTGGTCCGGCATCCGCCATCTTGTCAGAGCTTTTGCTGGTCCTTTTATTCAATGGCGAGCCCGCGTTTCCTCCCTCGCCATTGCTTTTTGCATCGTTTAACGACTTAATATTTTTCCTTTTTTTCCCACCCTTCTTTCCTTCTTCAATCTTTTTCAATAGAAAAACAAAAAATTTTTCTTCCTTCAAAAAAAGAAAAAAACTTTCACTCAGTTTCTTTAAAACTTCTTTCTCTTTTTTGTATTCCTCCAGTTTCCTTGGGATCGGACTTCAGTCTTAAAACATTCTAGGCGGGAGCCACCCAATGTGGGACATCTCACCTACATTGCTCCCTGGCTTCGGGCCTGCCACCTCGACCTCCGTTGGGCTCCGCCCCCGCTGCTCCGACCTCCACGTGTGCTGGGCCCGACGCCTCAGCACCAGCCGCCCGACACCCGCGCGGGGCTCCTTGCTGGTTTTCGAACCGGCCCCGCTTGATGCCCGGGACGGCCCCAAAGGCCGACAATCAGGGGGGAGGGGGGGAAGAGCGAAGAATCGGGGAAACCCCCGAAAGCGCTGCAAATAGTGGCCACCAGCGAGAGCTCCTCTCGATGCAGCTGACCCACTCGCAAACACCACCGGAAGCCATGCTTTTGCTTTCTACAGCCTTTTACCAGTTTTGTTTCCCTCGAATCAAACTCCTTCGCAGTTTCTTATCCCCCTGCCAATTGTGTGTAAACTTTCCAACAGTGAATCTCTCGGCAAGGATGTTAATCCATGTCATGCTTAGATGCAGCCTGTCCATTTTGTGTAGGTCCAATCTGCCCCAGAAATGGTCCCAATGCTTCAGAAACCTGATGCCCTCCCTCCCGCTTTAGTTTTCCAGCCACGAGTTCAATCTCTCAATTCTGTTATTTCTATTCTCACTTGCACGTGGGACTGGAAGTGATCCTGAAATTATTACATCAGAGATCCTGCTTTTTAATCTCTTCCTAGCTCCCTGAAATCTACTTTCAGGATCTCATTCCCCTTCTTCCCTGAGTCATTGATGCTGATGTTCACCCTCCCCCAGTAGAAGTTGCTCCATGCACCAGGAAGGCAACATTACTGCCTCAGAAATGCCTGTCTGCTTCCTCTAACAAAACGTCTTCCTCTCTTCTTTCTCCTCTCCTGTACAACTGAACAGCTTATGATGCCACAAACTTGGCTCTGGCTTCACTCCCCTGAGAAACCAGCATCTGAAATGGAAAAACAATTAACAAGCGGATCTCCGGAGACTCCTGCACTACCTACCTGGTTCTCTTAGACTGCATGGTTACCCATTCCCTTTCTGCCTACGTGCTCCTAGCCGACAGTGAGATCACCTCTGTGAATGTGCTATCCACGCAGCTGTCAACATTGGGGATGTGTCACAGTGACTCAAGCTGCCGCTTGAGCTCCGGAACCTGGAGCTCAAGTTTGTACCATCGGGAATATTATTTCTGATTCTACCCTGTCTAATCCTGTTAGAATTTTTGGCAAGAAACCTAACTGGGCCAGCCTCATAAATACTTGGCTACATGAATAGGTCCGAGGCTAGGAATACTGCACTGTGGATTCTCCCTCTGTCACCTTCCGAGTTGCTGAGGAATTTTATTTTAAGCAATATATCTTTATTATGAGGGAATAAAACAAGGTATGTAATTTGCATGGTATTTAAATTCGCTTTTCTGTGTTAGGATAACATTCCACGATTACCACTTCATAATGGTGGCAGATCCCAGAATAATGTTCTTTTCAATTCCATTCCTTAACACCTAAGAAATCAGTGTAACACAAAAGGGAAGATTATGGTCTTTATTTACTATAAGTTTGAAAACAACATTAAAACCATGGCTGTTCATTGTTTGATTTCCAATATAGTGATGGCTTTATTGTAATTTCCTTAATGCGCTTTTAAGAACAGAAACGTAAAAATAACCTTTGGCTTTAACTGGAGAAACAAAGAACATTTTGGGATAATGATGTATCATAAAAACAGACTGATTAAATCTTACGAAAAAGTTGGCTGTCAGCTCAGAGTAAGTACTTTATAAATTATAAGATCAATCATGGTTTGAAATTCTAATTGAAATTAGAACTTACATTTGACATACGAACCTATAATAATAATATGAATCCATTCTGCCATTACCTTTCAGGCAAACAACATGGGAGTGGGTGTCATTGGAGTCATTCAGTGCGACTTTCTCAAGCCCACACATAACAAGCAGGACTTCGATTACACAAATGAGTATAGGTAAAACAATGCTGTAGGGAAATTATTAACCTTGGAACAAAGCACTTGCAGTTCTGTTCAGTTCCAGCCACAAGATTATTATTATATTATTGTCTCTTAAAGTATGCACTGACCATAATCTCATTGTGCATTTTTATACCCTTATCGAAGGGAATTTACAATTTTCATACTCTCCTTTATGATCTTTTTTAAAAAAAACTATCTGCTATTTTAAATGGCTTTGTATCACTTTAAAAATAGTTTTCATAGTTTTCTGGGATCTTGAATTTTAATTTCACTTTGGATCCGTGCGATTATTTTTACTGTGACCCGAAACGGGCTTTGTTGTCCCAAGGTCAGTTTACTAATTATTTCTAGTTTTTCAGCATGAATAACGTTATTCTTGTAAAGTGCACAAGTAGCCTCACACCAACCATGGAGGATTGTAGTTCAGCAAGTGTATGATGTTGGCCTGCACATGAAAAATCGGCAATTAAACCACCCAACACAGCACAGGAAACGGCACCAAGCCAGATATCTCCACTCTTAGCATACTTTTGATTTGCTCCTTGTATTATTTTTCAAAAATATGATGCTCTATCCATGCATTTGGAATCAAAGCAAGAATGTGACATTAAGTATATTTACAGTGCACTTAACACACTTAACAGTGCACTGCCACTGCAATCTCAAAGTATACGTGATGAAAATCAGGGATAGTGTAAATGTAGCCTAAATAGGACTGATCTGATCTCTTCACACATCTTCTCTACTGAGTAGTACTGCACTCTTTTATGCTTCACCTGATGCCTGTGTCTATATATTGACAATGTGTATTTTACGTTTGCCCTATATATTTTCATTTCATGTATGGAATGATCTGTCTGAACTGTACGCAGAACAATACTTTTCACTGTACCCCGGTAAACGTGACTATAAACAAATCCAATCCAATAACAATGCAGGAGAAAGTCCCATAACAGTGACAAACCCTGGATCATTTTGGCCATCGCACTTGCTTAACGTTTTTGCAATTCAGTTTTGGCTGCGCACAGGTTGTAAGCTTCTGGAGTGCGACTGCTTTATCATAGGTGTCCTTGTGCTACAGAACAATGTGTCCTCCTCATCTTACAGACAGACAACATGGCTGTCTCGTCTCTATTCTCAGTCAGCGCAGTACCAAAGGTTTTAAAACCTATCAAGACAACTTTTAAAAAATTATTAAATGCTGAAGAGAGAGAGAGCACTGGGCCGTTGCCCTGTTTGTTTTCAAACTTAAATCCAAAATGTTATTAATAGTCAGTGTCAGTTGGCCATTAGATGGAGCACCTTTGAGAGAGGAAACTGACAAGGTACTGCAGTGTTTCATCTCCTGTCAAGAATATTGCAGAATGTTATTGATTGAAGAAACTGAAAGTAGGGTTACAGTTAGAACACAATACTTGGAGAGGCAACAAATTGTTTTTAATGGCCTTAATTACCGGCGGCGCAGTGGTTAGCACTGCTGCCTCACGACGCCGAGGACCCGGGTACGAACTTGGCCCCAGGTCACTGTCCGTGTGGAGTTTGCACATTCTCCCCGTGTCTGCGTAGGTCTCTCTCCCACAACCCAAAGATGTGCAGGGTAGGGGGATTGGCCACAGTAAATTGCCCATAATTGGGGGGAAAAAATAATTGTACTGTAAATATTTTACAAAATTGGTCTTAATTAAAGGAGTCAGGTGCTTGTGCAAAGATCAACTGAGCTCTTCTCTTTGTCTGACTCGCAATAACACCTTTACACCACCACCTGATATCTCCTATAGTTGTGTCTGTGGGGATTTGCTTGCATTAATTCATATGGTGCAACAATTAACTTTTATTTTTACCTAGCATGTTTGATTAATGTTGAAGGACCAACTAAACCATTTCCTTTAATTGACCATCAAACATTTTTTCAGTGTTATCCTGTTATGGCAATAATGCCTAAGTTCCGGCTAATATTTCATTGAATGGAATATACCTTTTATGTATTTTGTTTTCTGAACTAAAGACTGACGGTTCACGCACTAGGACTTAAGCTGAATGATTACTGGAATGAGAAAAAGAATAAAAGAAACCAAGATGATCCGCAGAACATTGTACCAGTCGAAGATTTACAGTAAGTGTTAGTACTAGAGCAAAAAACATTTCCATCATGCAAGCCTTTCATGTAATAGTGTTTCAATCCCCAAGGTGAGTCGTACAATTCACTCTTGTGTACAGAAATTATATGCAATGTAGTCTCTCCACAGACAAATAGGGATATGGTATACTAAAACACTAACACAAAATTAAACAAACTTAATACAAGAAATAGCTTGCAATTACTAAAACCATGCTTAACAATAAAATGAAATACTAACTCTGAACTGCTATCTTTTTATCTCCAATCAAGCAAATCCATCTCTAGTCAAAATCCACTTTTAACTAGAAGCAGCAAACACAGGATTACTTGCCAAACATCGGATAGAGATATTTTGAGACTTGAAGTCCTGTCAGAACAATGCAGAATCTCTGGCCGTATTCTTCAGAAACTTCTTCCAGGCTCGCCTTCCAGCCTAAAAGTAAATCTGAAAACTCCACACTTCAGTCCCTGGCTCCTTGCATTAACCATATCATCTCTATCCCACTAACTGGTTTATAACCATCTTACTAAGGCTAAACACTGTCCCCAATTATCTACTCCCCAACAAACCGTTCCATAATCTAAACCCCATTTCAGTAAACAATGTACATGGTTGGAATGAATTATGAAAACCTGACCATAATTTTCCACAGTAAGAAGTCTTACAACACCAGGTTAAAGTCCAACAGATTTGTTTCGAATCACTAGCTTTCGGAACACAGCTCCTTCCTCAGGTGAATGAAGAGGTGGGTTCCAGAAACATATATATAGATATAGATATAGATAGACAAAGTCAAAGAAGCAAGGTGATACTTTGAATACGAGTCTTTGCAGGTAATTAAGTCTACAGGTCCAGATGGAGCAACTGGAGAGAGGGATAATCTCAGGTTAAAGAGGCATGAATTGTCTCAAGTCAGGACAGTTGGTAGGATTTCGCAAGTCCAGGCCAGATGGTGGGGGGTGTATGTAATGTGACATGAACCCAAGGTCCCAGTTGAGGCCGTAGTCATGTGTGCGGAACTTGGCTATAATTTTCTGCTCTGTGATTCTGCGTTGTCGCGCGTCCTGAAGGTCACTTACCCGAAGATCAGAGGCTGAATGCGCTTGACTGCTGAAGTGTTCCCCGACTGGAAGGGAACACTCCTGCCCGGCGATTGTTGCGTGATGTCCGTTCATCCGTTGACGCAGTGTCTGCATGGTCTCGCCAATGTACCACACTTCGGGACATCCTTTCCTGCAGCGTATGAGGTAGAGAACGTTGGCCGAGTCGCACGAGTATGTACCGCGTACCTGGTGGGTGGTGTTCTTGCGTGTCATGGTGGTACCCATGTCGTTGATCTGGCACGTCTTGCAGAGATTACCTTGGCAGGGTTGTGTGGTCTCGTGGTCGCTGTTCTGAAGGCTGGGTAGTTTGCTGCAAACAATGGTTTATTTGAGGTTGTGTAGTTGTTTGAAGGCAAGTAGTGGGGTTGTGGGGATGACCGTGGCAAGATGTTCGTTTTCATCGATGATGTGTTGACGGCTGCGAAGAAGATGTAGTTTCTCTGCTCCGGGGAAGTACCGGACGACGAAGTGTACTCTACACAGGATCTGCTCAGATGAGGAGGTGCGTAACAGACATCTACAGACTCTGAAAGATGCCCTCGTACGAACAGGATATGGTGCTCGACTCATCGATCGACAGTTACAACGCGCCACAGCAAAATAAACGGCACCGACCTCCTCAGAAGACAAACACGGGACACACCCGACAGAGTACCCTTCAGATCACCCTTCAGTTCCCATGACACCACAACCCTGTGGGTACCACCATTTCATGCGAGAACACTACCCACCAGGTACGTGGTATATACTCGTGCGACTCGGCCAACGTTGTCTACCTCACTGCAGGAAAAGATGTCCCGAAGCCAACATTGAGGGCATTTAAAAGTTTATTGGATAAGCATATGGATGATAAGGGCATAGTGTAGGTTAGATGGCCTTTAGTTTTTTTTTTCCATGTCGGTGCAACATCGAGGGCCGAAGGGCCTGTACTGCGCTGTATCGTTCTATGTTCTATGGTACATTGGCGAGACCATGCAGATGCTGCAACAACGGATGAACGGACATTGCGTGACAATCGCCAGGCAGAAATGTTCCCTTCCAGTTGGGGAACACTTCAGCAGTCAAGGGCATTCAACCGCTGATCTTCGGGTAAGCGTTCTCCAAGGCGGCCTTTGCGACAACGCAGGATGGCCAAGCAGAAACTTGTATAGCCACGTTCCGCCTACATGTGTATGGCCTCAACCAGGACCTTGGATTCAAGTTGCATTATATTCACCACCCCACCATCTGGCCGTGCGAAATCCTACCAACTGTCCTGGCTTGAGACAATTCACACCCTTTTAACCTGTGATTATCCCTCTCTCCGGTTGTTCTGCCTGGACCTGTAAAGACTTAATTACCTGCAAAGCCTCGCATTCAAAGTATCGTCTTGCTTCTTTGACTTTGTCTGTGATATGTTTCTGGAACCCACCTATTCAATCACCAGCTCAAGGAGCTGCGTTCTGAAAGCCAGTGATTCAAAACAAACCTGTTGGACTTTAACCTAGTGTTGTAAGACTTCTTGCTGTACTTGCCCCAGTCCAATGCCGACATCTCCACATCACAAGTTTCCAAGTAGTGAATTCCAACCTGAGCCATGACTTCACTGCTTGGTGTAATGTGCTTGCTCTCTGAAGCCAGAATTTTCCACAGATCCGAATAATTAAATAATCTCTAATGGTTGATCGCCACAGATTTAAAATAATTCGCCAAAGAACCAGAAGGAAAATGCGAATTTTAAAATATTTGTGAAGATCTCGCATTTTCTGAAACGGCGTTAGAATTAGATTTTCATAGGTACTTAAAAAAAAAAAAAATCAATATATCCTTGAAGGGGATTAACTTGCAAGGTTTTGTGTGTGTGGGGGGGACACTGTGTTGCCGAGCTAAATTGGGCACCTCTCAATGAAAAAATTATCTTTCGACTGAAAAGCCACTCTCACCCTCTTTGGGTACACCACTCCAAACCTGAATAGTGCTGACTTGCTTTGCCTTATTAAAAGCTACACACCGCTTCGCCAACTCCCGCACCGACATCTTGGTATATCCTGATGATGCTTTGCTTTCTTCCCACACGAGTCCCGTTTCACTCTGGCCCATGGCAGAATCCAATAACCACCGCCCATTACAGCTCATTCGCCTGAGGCTTCCGCTGGAGTACTCGGTCTGTCAGATCCAACTCTGGACAACTACCTCCTGCACTTTGTGGGCTTTGTGGCTTTGTTGAAATATCACTGCCTGTAATTTTCTTGCCGCCAACCTTCTTCATATATTTTGACATTTTCGCCGGCAAATTTGCTTTCTCATGGGACTGTTTTATAACCAAAATCTCCAGAAACTGGGTTAAAAGGTTAAAAAAAACAGACCCTAGCGGGAGCTATGTCTTACATGTACATAGGACATAGAGCAGAAGGAGGCCAATTGGCCCATCAAGTCCGCACTGATCCACTTAAGCCCTCACTTCCACCCTGTCCCCATAACCCAATAAGCCCTCCTAACCTTTTTTGGTCACCAAGGGCAATTTCTCATGGCCAATCTACCTAATCTGCACGTCTTTGGACTGTGGGAGGAAACTGGAGCACCCAGAGGAAACCCACTCAAACACTGGGAGAATGTGCAGACTCCACACAGACAGTGACCCAGCAGGGAATTGAACCTGGGACCCTGGTGCTATGAAGCCACAGTGCTGTCTACTTGTGCTGCCTGTGCTGTAGCCACTGGAAGCCCAATATCGATCATTTAAACTCCCTCTGTTTTCCTGACACTGCTAAACTGAATCGTCTCCTTGCTCTAAAATGTTGTAATTCTGTGAAGTTGCCTGTCCATGATTCTGTCCAGGATGATGCAAGCTGCAGAATACTGACTCCAATCTAAAATCTGAAGACTACAGAATCTATTTTAATTCATTAAAAAGCTTACATTTATAAACATTTGCTGTCTAAATAAAACAGTGCCTTTGTCACACTTTGATCACCTTTTCTCATCTAAGTTCTTCATTTAAAGTTTGTCAGTTGGCTCCAGCCACTGTTCAGTTGGAGGTGTTGATCGATTATTAAGTGCTGTATTATCTTTTTCCACAAATTGCTCTAATGTTTTCTGAAATATTTTCATTTGCTATTTTCTCAGTCAGTAAACTGTCTAATTGTCAAAACAAAATAGGAAAGGAAATCTCAACCATCAATAAAACAAATCCACTGAGAGGTCTTGTAATGTCTCCCATAATTTGCCACTTGTTAGCATTTTGCTTAATTTCCAGCACTATTGAGGTGTCACCCGTTGGTGTATCTGTGGTTCATGAGAGTCAACTCATCAGGGGATCTTGCAATTGAAGCCCAACACAATTGTACTTTTTTGTTTCGCAATTTCTTTCTTCATCTTTGAATTCATAAGTTTACATTTTTATCAAGCTGTCGACTGTGCATCAAGTTTGATTGTTTTGTTGCAGGAAACTTCCCGATCAGGTTTGGGCTCAGTGCGATGGTTGTCTAAAATGGCGAAAGCTTTCTGATGGGATAGATCCAGATAAGCTGCCTGATAAATGGTTCTGTAGCATGAACCCAGATCCACGTTTTAGGTGAGAAGAATGTACGTGTTTTACTACTCCTGTATTACTTGTTTCACACGTCTCTGTTCTATATGCTTTGTATTCCATTTTCAGTCTGAAGTGAGGGGTCAAGCCTCAGTGTACTACATCAATAAGATTAAAAAGACCAAGAGAACACTGAGTAAAACAAGGAGTGATGATTGTGAAGCTTGGATGTTAAAAGCTTGTAAGCTTTAGACTTTTTTGTTTTGAACATTTGTGCAGCCCTTTCCCAGTTAACACACCTTTTAGTATTCCTAGAATGCCCACAGATGTTTAAATTGAATCATAGCAGCTGTTCTTTGTTTCATACAAGGATGTAATCTGCATTTTTCTTATTCCATATTTGCTTGACTATTATATATATCTGGTGCTGTAAGAGTTAAAAATCTGGGTTGGTGTGTGACTGCTGTAGTCAAGTTTTTTTAAAATCTTGGTTTGAAAGGGACTAGATCTTGAATGGGGAGCAATTAAAACATTGTAAACTTTTGGGCTGATGGACTTCTGTTTATATTAAGAGGGTTCCCTGGGCAGTCGATAATTAAAGACGATGGGTTCGGAGTAACTATATGATGTAGTTACTGAGAGGAGCCAGCAGTTGGAGCAGTCAGGTGTTGAGTTTTTGGTTTTGAAGTATTGTTTCAGAGTGGGATGTGAACAGATGAGAAGCTGTGCTCTCAATACAATGATTTTGGATCTGTGGACCAACTAGCCGTCTCTTTCAAAGCAGTTCAGTTAAAGATTTGATGGGGACAGACCAGAAACAGCTAATCTCAAGATAGTGAGTTAAAGATTTGCTTGCGTACAGGATCGGAGCAATTTCAAAGGCTGGCAGTTTAAACAATCGGTGAGACGGGCAAGAAAGTGGTTAATCCAAGACATGTCCCTTTTAGCGCCTCTCTCCTGAGTTTGCTAACTGTTTGAGTGGAGATAAAGGTAGCAGTTAGGATTGTTTCATTGTATTGTTTTTGAAAGCTGTTCATCTTTATGAAACAGTTAATTACACTTATTTGTGAGTGGAATCATTCCTGGAGCGAAGTATCCTTTTCCTCATGTTCTTACAAAGGAAATAAATATTGGTGTTTCTGTCTGGTATTCTAGCAACCGTCTGGTCCGGGATCATAAGATGTCAGGATAAAGGAATGCATATTCTTTTTTGTTCAGTCTTCCTATGTTGACAAAAGCTAACTTTTAAAAAAAAATTTAGATTACCCAATTATTTTTTCCAATTAAGGGGCAATTTAGCGTGGCCAATCCACCTATCCTGCACATCTTTTTGGGTTGTGGGGGTGAAACCCACGCAGACACGGGGAGAATGTGCAAACTCCTCACGGACAGTGACCCAGAGCCGGGATTCGAACCCAGGTCCTCAGCGCCGTAGGCAGCAATGCTAACCACTGTGCCACCGTGCTGCCCTGACAAAAGCTAACTTAAGCAAAGAAATCCTTCATTCCTTCTTTTAATGAGCCATTGTCTGAGATTTTACCTCACGGCATACGTATAGGGACGATTGATGTTTGTTTAGGCTCCCAAATGGTGCTACATTTAACCCAGTATGGATCAATCAATTTGATTTGCTTACCTCTGTTCGATTACCATCGAGGTGTTGAGTGAGTGAATTTGCTGAGTAAGAAGGCCACAAAAGGCTAGGCAATTTCCTCTTTCTGGGGGAAAAAATAATCTACTTCTGCCTATGAATTATCTGTTAGTAATTGATTTTAAGGGTGCAAACCAGTTCTCCAACAAACCGCTTGGTCCCCAAAATTCGACAAATTGGACCTAATAAATGTGGATACCTGTGGCTGTTATTTGAATCACTTGCATGACTTTAATCAACACAGCAAGGCAGACTAAATGTTTATGAAGTCTTTACCCCCAACCTCCTCACAGAAGCAGATGAATTTCTGGAAAGACTTGAGAACCATAGAATCCCTACAGTGCCGAAGGAGGCCATTCAGCCCAGCAAGTCTCCATTGACCCTCTGAAACCGCACCCTGCCTGCGCCCACTCCCCAGCTCTATCCCTGTAACCCCATAACCCCACCTAACGTGCACATTTTTGGACTGTGGGAGGAAATCGGAGCAGCCGGAGGAAACCCACACAGACACTGGGAGAAAGTGCAAACCCCACACAGACAGTCACCCAAGGCCACAATTGAACCCCGGTCCTAGGTGTTGTGAGGTAGCAGTGCCAACGAGTCTTTTATGAATGAAATGGAAACAGATGTCATTTTTGTTCCATTAGGGATCCATTCAAGGCATGAGCTGGGAATAATGAAGTATAAATCTAATAAAAAATGTCTGCACTATAAGCACCAATTTTGTCTAAAATTGGATGCTATGTTCTGAGTTTTGCAAGCAAGAGCTGGTTGAATACGGTCAGTACTCTCTGCCTGTTGCAAACAGTTGAGGGGGCGTGCTATTCTATATGATCCATCAGGAAGTACTGCCTCATGTGGCATCATATACCCACCATTAATTTGTGTGGTAGGCAGAGCATATTTATTCCTTTAAAAAATATATTTTTATTCTCCTTTTCACATTTTCTCCCAAATTTACACCCACCAACAATAAACAATAATCAGCAACAGATATGTCCATCCTATTAGTGGAGAATATCACGTGTTGCTACTTCAAATGTATGCTTAAAGAATTTTGAGGTCAACTGGGCACTTTTTAGAACCAACGGTTGGCTGCCTTGTGCACATCCATAGAGAGAGCAATGATCTGATCAGGGTAGCCATTATCCCCCTAGATTGCCTTGATAGATGAGCAAATGGATCAGGCCCTAATTATGAGCTTGTAGATAAGGCCAGTGTTACATTGTTGTAGAACTCTCATTGTGTATCTTTAGTGAAATGGGCCAGGGTTTAGAAAACTCCAAAGTATGTCATGGCGTTCACCTGACCTATAACTGTTTATCAAATTTGGCTAGGATGAGCACGAGCCTGCCTTTCAGATGTTATTCAAGTGGTCTTAGTCACTTTTAATCAAAAAAATAATGTGTATAGGCACACACGTGCAAGAATTTGTATCAATTGCAAACATAAATACCCCACACAGCTACAGTAATCTATTTATAACTCTTAATGAATTCCCCCTTTAACTGTTCCAATTCAATAACCAGATCCCATGAACCAAAAACCCCTTTTACCATAGAACATAGAACGATACAGCGCAGTACAGGCCCTTCGGCCCTCGATGTTGCACCGACATGGAAAAAATCTAAAGGCCATCTAACCTACACTATGCCCTTATCATCCATATGCTTATCCAATAAATTTTTAAATGCCCTCAATGTTGGCATGTTCACTACTGTTGCAGGTAGGGCATTCCACGGCCTCACCACTCTTTGCGTAAAGAACCCACCTCTGACCTCTGTCCTATATCTATTACCCCTCAATTTAAGGCTATGTCCCCTCGTGCTAGCCACCTCCATCCGCGGGAGAAGGCTCTCGCTGTCCACCCTATCTAACCCTCTGATCATTTTGTATGCCTCTATTAAGTCACCTCTTAACCTTCTTCTCTCTAACGAAAACAACCTCAAGTCCATCAGCCTTTCCTCATAAGATTTTCCCTCCATACCAGGCAACATCCTGGTAAATCTCCTCTGCACCCGTTCCAAAGCTTCCACGTCCTTCCTATAATGAGGCGACCAGAACTGTACGCAATACTCCAAATGCGGCCGTACTAGAGTTTTGTACAACTGCAACATGACCTCATGGCTCCGGAACTCAATCCCTCTACCAATAAAGGCCAACACACCATAGGCCTTCTTCACAACCCTATCAACCTGGGTGGCAACTTTCAGGGATCTATGTACATGGACACCGAGATCCCTCTGCTCATCCACACTACCAAGAATTTTACCATTAGCCAAATATTCCGCATTTCTGTTATTCTTTCCAAAGTGAATCACCTCACACTTCTCCACATTAAACTCCATTTGCCACCTCTCAGCCCAGCTCTGCAGCTTATCTATGTCCCTCTGTAACCTGCAACATCCTTCCGCACTGTCTACAACTCCACCGACTTTAGTGTCGTCTGCAAATTTACTCACCCATCCTTCTGCGCCCTCCTCTAGGTCATTTATAAAAATGACAAACAGCAACGGCCCCAGAACAGATCCTTGTGGTACGCCACTCGTAACTGAACTCCATTCTGAACATTTCCCATCAACTACCACTCTCTGTCTTCTTTCAACTAGCCAATTTCTGATCCACATCTCTAAATCACCCTCAATCCCCAGCCTCCGTATTTTCTGCAATAGACGACCGTGGGGAACCTTATCAAACGCTTTACTGAAATCCATATACACCACATCAACTGCTCTACCCTCGTCTACCTGTTCAGTCACCTTCTCAAAGAACTCGATAAGGTTTGTGAGGCATGACCTACCCTTCACAAAACCATGCTGACTGTCCCTAATCATATTATTCCTATCTAGATGATTATAAATCGTATCTTTTATAATCCTCTCCAAGACTTTACCCACCACAGACGTTAGGCTCACCGGCCTATAGTTACCGGGGTTATCTCTACTCCCCTTCTTGAACAAAGGGACCACATTTGCTATCCTCCAGTCCTCTGGCACTATTCCTGTAGCCAATGATGACCTAAAAATCAAAGCCAAAGGCTCAGCAATCTCTTCCCTGGCTTCCCAGAGAATCCTAGGATAAATCCCATCCGGCCCCGGGGACTTATCTATTTTCACCTTGTCCAGAATTGCCAACACTTCTTCCCTACGCACCTCAATGCCATCTATTCTAATAGCCTGGGTCTCAGCATTCTCCTCCACAATATTATCTTTTTCTTGAGTGAATACTGACGAAAAGTATTCATTTAGTATCTCGCTTATCTCCTCAGCCTCCACACACAACTTCCCACCACTGTCCTTGACTGGCCCTACTCTTACCCTAGTCATTCTTTTATTCCTGACATACCTATAGAAAGCTTTTGGGTTTTCCTTGATCCTACCTGCCAAAGACTTCTCATGTCCCCTCCTTGCTCGTCTCAGCTCTCTCTTTAGATCCTTCCTCGCTTCCTTGTAAATATCAAGCGCCCCAACTGAAAATTCACGCCTCATCTTCACATAGGCCTCCTTCTTCCTCTTAACAAGAGATTCCACTTCTTTGGTAAACCACGGTTCCCTCGCTCGACCCCTTCCTCCCTGCCTGACTGGTACGTACTTATCAAGAACATGCAATAGCTGTTCCTTGAACAAGCTCCACATATCCAGTGTGCCCAACCCTTGCAGCCTACTTCTCCAACCAACACATCCTAAGTCATGTCTAATGGCATCATAATTGCCCTTCCCCCAGCTATAACTCTTGCCCTGCGGGGTATACTTATCCCTTTCCATCACTAACGTAAAGGTCACCGAATTGTGGTCACTGTTTCCAAAGTGCTCACCTACCTCCAGATCTAACACCTGGCCTGGTTCATTACCCAAAACCAAATCCAATGTGGCCTCGCCTCTTGTTGGCCTGTCAACATATTGTGTCAGGAAACCCTCCTGCACACATTGTACAAAGAATGACCCATCTAATGTACTCGAACTATATCTTTTCCAGTCAATATTTGGAAAGTTAAAGTCTCCCATAACAACTACCCTGTTACTTTCGCTCTTTTCCAGAATCATCTTCGCCATCCTTTCCTCTACATCCCTAGAACTATTAGGTGGCCTATAGAAAACTCCCAACAGGGTGACCTCTCCTTTCCTGTTTCTAACCTCAGCCCATACTACCTCAGAAGAAGAGTCCCCATCTAGCATCCTTTCCGCCACCGTAATACTGTCCTTGACTAGCAGCGCCTCACCTCCCCCTCTTTTGCCCCCTTCTCTGAGCTTACTAAAACACCTAAACCCCGGAACCTGCAACAACCATTCCTGTCCCTGCTCTATCCATGTCTCTGAAATGGCCACAACATCGAAGTCCCAGGTACCAACCCATGCTGCCAGTTCCCCTACCTTATTTCGTATACTCCTGGCATTGAAGTAGACACACTTCAAACCACCTACCTGAACACTGGCACCCTCCTGCGAAGTCAAATCTGTGCTCCTGACCTCTGTACTCTCAATCTCCCGTACCCTAAAACTACAATCCAGGTTCCCATGCCCCTGCTGCATTAGTTTAAACCCCCCCAAAGAGCACTAACAAATCTCCCCCCCAGGATATTGGTGCCCCTCAGGTTCAGATGTAGACCATCCTGTCTATAGAGGTCCCACCTTCCCCAGAAAGAGCCCCAGTTATCCAGAAATCTGAATCCCTCCCGCCTGCACCATCCCTGTAGCCACGTGTTTAATTGCTCTCTCTCCCTATTCCTCATCTCACTATCACGTGGCACGGGCAACAACCCAGAGATAACAACTCTGTTTGTTCTCGCTCTGAGCTTCCATCCTAGCTCCCTAAAGGCCTGCCTGACATCCTTGTCCCCTTTCCTACCTATGTCGTTAGTGCCAATGTGGACTACGACTTGGGGCTGCTCCCCCTCCCCCTTAAGGACCCGGAAAACACGATCCGAGACATCACGTACCCTTGCACCTGGGAGGCAACATACCAAACGTGAGTCTCTCTCGCTCCCACAAAATCTCCTATCTGTGCCCCTGACTATTGAGTCCCCAATTACTAATGTTCTACTCCTTTCCCCCCTTCCCTTCTGAGCAACAGGGACAGACTCCGTGCCAGAGGCCCGTACCCCATGGCTTACCCCTGGTAAGTCGTCCCCCCCACAAGTATCCAAAACGGTATACTTGTTACTCAGGGGAACGACCGCAGGGGGTCCCTGCACTGACTGCTTCTTCCCAGTCCCTCTGACAGTTACCCATCTATCTCCAGTCTTTGGTGTAACTATTTCCCTGAAGCTCCTGTCTATGACCCCCTCTGCCTCCCGAATGATCCGAAGTTCATCCAGCTCAAGCTCCAGGTCCCTAACACGGTTTTTGAGGAGCTGGAGTTGGGTGCACTTCCCACAGATGAAATCAGCAGGGACACTGACGGCGTCCCTCACCTCAAACATTCTGCAGGAGGAGCATTGTACTGCCTTCCCTGACATCACCTCTAGATTTAAAAAAAAACAAGAAAAAGAAAAAGAAAGGAAGAGCTTACCTGATATTACCTCAAACCCTGCTCCCGCTCAAAGGTAAGCAAATTTAAAGGCACTCACTCACCTTCACGACAGCCCCCTGCTCCCGCTTCCCAACCACCGTGGGGTGGGGGGGTTGGTTAGAGGAGGAGGTAGGGTGGGAAACACTCACAAAGTGTTTCAGGTTTAACTGTCACTTGCCAACAGCCTCTCCACAAACCACCTTCAACTTTGGCTGACCGCACTGCACGTATGCAAATTTCCCCAGAACAGCTGATCAGTAGCTCTGCTCTGCTGCCCTCTGCTGGATGATTGCCTTCACTCAAACTCCTCGGGTCCCCTTCGCAGATTCACCTTCAACTTAGGCTGACCGCACTGCACGTATGCAAATTTCCCCAGAACAGCTGATCAGTAGCTCTGCTCTGCTGCCCTCTGCTGGATGATTGCCTTCACTCAAACTCCTCGGGTCCCCTTCGCAGATTCACCTTCAACTCAGGCTGACCGCACTGCACGTATGCAAATTTCCCCAGAACAGCTGATCAGTAGCTCTGCTCTGCTGCCCTCTGCTGGATGATTGCCTTCACTCAAACTCCTCGGGTCCCCTTCGCAGATTCACCTTCAACTTAGGCTGACCGCACTGCACGTATGCAAATTTCCCCAGAACAGCTGATCAGTAGCTCTGCTCTGCTGCCCTCTGCTGGATGATTGCCTTCACTCAAACTCCTCGGGTCCCCTTCGCAGATTCACCTTCAACTTAGGCTGACCGCACTGCACGTATGCAAATTTCCCCAGAACAGCTGATCAGTAGCTCTGCTCTGCTGCCCTCTGCTGGATGATTGCCTTCACTCAAACTCCTCGGGTCCCCTTCGCAGATTCACCTTCAACTTAGGCTGACCGCACTGCACGTATGCAAATTTCCCCAGAACAGCTGATCAGTAGCTCTGCTCTGCTGCCCTCTGCTGAACAGTAGGTAAATGTAATTATTGTTTTTCTTGGAAAGACTCTTACTGTCTTCAAGACTTGTTAGTGATGCTCTGTTTCCCTTTTCAAACAGCAGCTTTGAATTCCGTCCGGAGAGTAGTTTATTCTTTTAAGTTATCAAGCAGTTTGGAAACAGCTTTTAAAATGAAGAAACCCTTCTTTCAACCTGTGCAGTGCAAACCAGTCCAAACTCTAAGCGAAAGTAAACTCTCAGTGCCACAGCCCAGCTCCACTCACGCAATGACATCACTGAAGCCATGTGATAAGACAAAAACATTTCTTAAAGGGACACTCACATTACAGGAGTGATGATAGGCTTGCGGAAGACGTTAATAGAGACCTTTATAAATAGGGTCCCGAATCATTTGCTCACCATGCAAATGCTGAAATAGGCACATTGATGCTAGCTTTGCTAGCTCCTTTTTAACATGCCTTGGACCGAAGCTAAGTGAAGTGAGAGTTGTAGTATCGTTACCCAGGATTTACAACTGGTTTTAATCCTTCCGACGTAATCAGGGCAGCTTTCTGCTTAAACAAGTCTGAGTCATCTGAAATCTTCGACTTTAAGTTGGGTCACTGGCTGTATGGTTCTCCCTGTGTCTGCGTGGGTTTCCTCCGGGCGCTCTGTTGTCCTCCCACAGGTCTCGAAATACACGCTGTTTGGTGAATTCTCGCTCTGTGTACCCAAACAGGCACTGGAATAACTTCATTGCAGTATTAATGTAAACCTACTTATGGCACTAATAAAGATTATTATTGTGACTCTTCAACCAATTAGAATCCATTCACCACCTTCTCATGCAGTATAAATTGTTGCCCTTTTATCCTGATGAATACAACATGTGTGCATTTATACAAAAAGCTACTTTGCATGCTTATCTGCCGAAGCCTTCTTTCGACAACTGCAGCACCATTGTGTTGGCTCCCATTATCAGGAAACTAGCATTTTGAAGAAAAGTATGCACATCAGGTGGTGGTCTGTTTTGTGTAGAGAACTAAGCTGCAGGAAGGTTCCTATAAGGTGGTTTTGTAAAAATACATATATTTGTGCACATAAGTACATCTTCCAAATAACATCATTATGATCCTATTCCCTTATTTCAAATTAGATTGACAAATGTGCTTTTAGGGCCTGAAGTACTCCGGTATTTGAGAGATTTTTTGCAAATTATTAAGAGAACAGTATTTTGGTGCACTCTATTTAATTCTCGTACCCTGTGGTTTTTGGTACATTGGATTGATATATGCAGAGAGGGTGATTTAAATGCTTGCATCTGCGCTGGCGTGTCCGAATGAAAAGCAGTTCCTGCCACCTTCAAGCATTCGAGATGAAAGTGAAAACTACAGAAGTTAAAATTCTGTCATGAAAGTGAAGTGCTGGAAATGTATGGCAGTTAGCAACTGACAGCAACTACAGGTCAATGTTGAATGTGGAACACCAAATCTCGAAGGATCACACACAACGTTACCTTGCTGTCTCTTAGATTTTGAATGTCAGTAGCATTTTCTGCCTGCATCCATAGACAACTTGGTTTTAAATAACTATTTTGTTTTCTTAATTTAGGAGCTGCAGTGCCCCAGAAGAACCTGAAGATATTGCTGACGTTACTCCCAGTTATGAGAAAACATATAAAAAACAGTGAGTCTCTATTAGTCTTTTCTACTATAATGCATTTTCAAGTTGTAACTAAATGAAGAATTTAAAAATGTGTTTCAAACATCAGTTCGGCCAGGTAAATGAGAGACCAGCTCACCGTGCAAAAGTATAATTTTCTCTTCATTCTGTGCTCCACCTGGGTGGAGAAGAAAAAGTTGTCCATTTTTGTCTTGTGTTAGTGAATTGGTAATATTGAAGCGCACATTCGAGCTGCTTGGATTATTTTCAATGGAACAGAGCAAATTGAGGAAGTTTGAAGTTTTGAAATTCTTAAGAGTTTAACATGAAGAAAAAGGAAGCAGTATTTTCTCTGGGAAGATAGTAACATGGGATCGTCATATTAAAATAGTGAAAATAATGTTCAGTGAAATTTCTTCACACACATGATTGTTTCACTGTGGAAAAGGTCATGAGTAACACTGACCGGCCCATTCATAAAGACTTGAAAAATTTGCCAAGAAAGTGTTCCAAATGATTTGATTTGATTTATTGTCACATGTACCAAAGTACAGTGAAAAGTATTTGTGTGCAGCCGAGGGAACGTACACTGTACGTACGTAGTAGACAAAATAATCAACAGAGAACATTGAAAAATGGTACATTGACAAAGTGATTGGTTACAGTGTGGAACAAGGGGCTAAACAAATCAAATACATGAGGAAGAGCAGCATAGGGCCTCATGAATAGTGTTCTTACCGGGAACAGATCAGTCTGAGGGGGAGTCGTTGAGGAGTCTTGTAGCTGTGGGGAAGAAGCTGTTCCTATGTTTGGATGTGCAGGTCTTCAGACTTCTGTACCTTCAGCCTGATGGAAGGGTCTGGAAGAAGGCAATGCCTGGGTGGGAGGGGTCTCTGATAATGCTGTCTGCCTTCCTGAGGCAGCGGGATGTGTATACAGAATCAATGTGAGGGTGGCAAGCTTGTCTGATGTGTTGGGCTGACTTCTCCACACTCTGCAGTTTCTTGCGATCTTGGGCCGAGCAGTTGCCATACCCAGGCAAAATAGGATAGGATGCTCTCTATTGCACATCTGTAGAAGTTTGAGAGTCGATGCAGACATGCCAAATTTCTTTAGCTTCTGTAGGAAGTAGAGATGTTGTCGGGGTTTCTTGACTGTTGCATCAATGTGAGTGGACCAGGACAGACTGTTGGTGATGGTGACCCCAAGGAACTTAAAGCTATCGACCATTTCCACTTCGGAGCCATTGATGCAGACTGGAGTGTGTGTCATGCTACGCTTCCTGAAGTCGATGATCAGTTCCTTGGTCTTTCTGACGTTTAGAGAGAGGTTGTTTTCGGTACACCATGCAACCAAGTGATTTATCTCCCTCCGGTCGTCTGATTAGTCATTGTTTGAGATAAGGCCCACCACAGTCATATCATCTGCAAACTTGTAGGTTGAGTTGGAGTTAAATCTTGCCACACAATCTTGTGTATAGGGAGTACAGATGAGCGCACATCCTTGCGGGGCCCCGGTGTTGAGGACTATTGTGGAGGAGGTGCTGTTGCCTATCCTGACAGATTGCGGTCTGTTGGTGAGGAAGTCGAGGATCCAGCTGCTCAGTCCAAGATTGCAGAGTTTGGTTATTAGTGTCGTTGGGATAATGGTGTTAAAGGCGGAGCTGTAGTCGATGAACAGCAGTCTTACATAGGTGTCCTTGTTGTCGAGGTGTTCGAGTGTTGATTGTAGAGCCAGGGAGACAGCATCTGTGAATTGGTTGCGGTGATAGGCAAACTGCAGTGGATCAAGACTGTCTGGGAGGCTGGCGGTGATCCGTCTCATGACTGGCCGCTTGAAACATTGCATGATAACAGACGTAAGAGCCATGACATGGCTGTTCTGGGAAGCAACTATTATTGAAGCGGCTGATGGCAACTTGCCGTTCAGGTGGACAGAATTGGAAGCCAATATCTCCTCACTGGCCCAACCACAGAGGTCCCTGGCTTCGATCTTGCTCTAAGATGGTGAGCAGTGCTCACTTGAGTTCACTTGGGGCATGACCAATGCAACCATCTGCTCCGCTAGTGGAAGATGAAGGACAACATGAAGTTACCATGAGTCCCAGACATCACCTATATTTGCCCACTAAATGTTGCGAAGGCCACTAAAAGATTTATTTCTTGGGAGTCGTTTTGCGGGATTGAGGGAGCTGGGAGCGAGGTATGGGCTGGAGCAGGGGGAAATATTTAGATACATGCAGGTTCGAGACTTTGCCAGAAAGGAGAGACAGAGCTTCCCAGTAGAGCCAACTTCCACATTGCTGGAGGAGGTGCTGACGACGGGGACTGGAGAAGGGGGTAGTATCGGTGGTTTACGGAGCTATTTTGGAAGAGAAGGCGCCACTAGAAGGGATCAGGGCAAAATGGGAGGAAGAGTTGGGAGACCTGCCCCTCGGGAGGCAATATCGGGGTGTTGGCGTTGGAAACGGGCGCGAGGGTAGATGTTGTAGCCTTTGCCTTGTTGATCGCCTGAAGGCGGATCTTGTTAGGGTGGAGATCCCCTCTCCACCCTGTGCCCTGGCATGGCGGGGGCACCTACTGGAATTCTTGACGCTTGAAAAGGTCAAATTTGAACTGAGGGGAGGATGGAGGGGTTCTACAATTCATGGGTGTTATTCATTATGCTCTTTTGAGAATTGGATCACATCGAACATTAGGGGGGTTGGGGGCTGGGAGGGTTGGGGGGAGGGGTCTGTGTTAATGGTGACCAAGGATGATTCCTGATTCCTTTTTGTCATTTGTTTATGTTAACATGCGGGCTAATGTTGGGGTTTGGTGGGAGGATGGGATCGTTCTTATTGATGTGGGGATTGACATTACATTCGTTACTGATTATTGTTTATTGGGTGTAAATTTGGGAGAAAATGTGAAAAGGGAGAATAAAAATTTTTTTTTTTTAAATGTTGCGAATGCTGCTCATTTCCCTACTCTCCGTCTCAAATGGCCGTTGAATGGATCGACCAACTAGATATCTCAACTAGATATTGGAAGCTTTTCCTCTCCTACAGAATGATCTTGGAATGCTTTGCCACAGGGGATGGCTGCGACCATTGCATCTTTTTAACAAAATTGGATAAATATTTGAAACATAGGTTGATTATATGGCTATGACGAGATCAGAAAATAGTTTTTGACTGCTCGGAAGCCAGTAAAGACACTGGGCTGTGGGGTGCCCAGTGGATAGCACTGCTGTATACGGTGCTGACCCTGGTTCGATCCCGGCCCCGGGTCACTGTCTGTTTGGAGTTTGCACATTCTCCCCGTGTCTGCGTGGATTGGTCATGCTAAATTGCCCCTTAATTTGGGAAAAAAAATAATTGGATACTCTAAATTTATTTTTAAAGAAGCACGCTAGGCTGTTATGTATAATTCTGTGATTTTATGATTAGTACTGGAGCCATAAGGTGATTAGAAATTCTTTAAGGGTTTGCTAGAATGCAGCACAAATGGAAAGATGGAATTAAACTCTTGGGGGGGGGGGGGGGGGGGGGGGGGGGGAATACTGAAGGGTTATGTTGAAAGAGCTTTCAAATGGGATGGGAATAGGTTACTTCAGTGAGAGTCATGATGTGGAGATGCCGGCGTTGGACTGGGGTGAGCACAGTAAGAAGTCTTACAACACCAGGTTAAGTCCAACAGGTTTGTTTCAAACACGAGCTTTCGGAGCACGGCTCCTTCTTCAGGTGAATCTGAAGAAGGAGCCGTTCACCTGAAGAGCATTCACCTGAAGAAGGAGCCGTGCTCCGAAAGCTCGTGTTTGAAACAAACCTGTTGGACTTTAACCTGGTGTTGTAAGACTTCAGTGAGAGTGACAGCAGACTCAGTGGGTCAAATAGCCCATTACTGTGCTAACTTCTGTGATTCCTGATTGCTGTCTAGTTACTCTGCTGGAAGTACATGAGTTCATGGACAAGATTGAATTTTGTGTGATGGCTCCCACAGTTGATTAGTTTACACAAGCTCATTATCCACACAGGCCCGTGAAGAATGTCCATTTGGGTGAGGTATCACAGCGGCTGACGCATATGAACCATAATGTAATATAAGTCGGGAAAGGTGAGGGGGAGAAATTGGGGGTGGGGAATAGGTCGATTTCCATTGTAAAGTCATTTCTGTGGTAAAAATCCACAGAAAATACAAAATCAGCTGAGTAACTTTGCAACTTTTCTCTCATGACAACTGTTTTCTAAGAACTGGGGTGATTTTTAAACTGCAAAATTTGTGCATAACTTAAAAGATGTGCATGGTTTGCCAGTAGCCAGGCAGTTTCGTAGAACTTTTCGGACCAATATAACAGACTACTTTGTTATTCCAGAGAACAAAGAAACCGTGAGAAGAATCGGCAGCGATCTGTGGATCTGAGCAGACAGGCAAGATATCATATTGTGGCACCAAATCATACGTGTGTCTACTTTTTTGTCCCTATTTTGTACAATTAATGTTGGAGAATTAATGTAATATTGTTAATGTTACGCCGTACAACTGTATACGGGTCTCTACTTTCCACCCATCCCCATTGAATCTGTGTGTGCACATGAGTGGTTTGAGGTAACTTGTTCCTCCTTGTGGAAAGCATCTGATTTCTGTTTCAAATGTCCCTTGGCATGAATGGGGACCCATTTTGCAAATCTGATTCCTGTCTGTCTCAGTCCTGCCCTTGAGAGACTACAGAGGAAATCTGGAATATTCCGGGTTTTTTTTAAGCTTTAATCGCTATTTTGTCAAGAGTGCCACAATTCCAAAGCTGAACATTGAAACGCATAAAAATGGTGATTTGTTGATTTCTGTTCAACACTAAATTCAGATCTCCGCCATCTCTCAACAGAAATACTTAGAAGAACAGCTTAAGCGTAAAGAACAAGAGCTTCAGGAGGAGAAAAAGAAACATCGGGTAACATTTTCAGGGGCGGGATGTTCTGGGATATTCTTCCAGAGTACTTTGTACAATATGGTCAGAAAACCTTATGAAAATTCACCATTATTTATATGACTAGATGTAGAAGATAAAGGGTGGAGCTTGCGCTTCAGTTCTAATCAGCCCAGACTGGCCACAATTATTACTCAGTTCTGCTGGCTTTCTGAATTGAATTTGTTTCTCAAGTTTTCATTCACTCCTGCAGACTGGTGAACTTAAATCTTCCAGGAATCAGTGCTGTCGTGTGGTGTTTTAGAATGCAATTGTTTTTACTCTTGTATTAAAAATTATTCCTTAATATTTGATGCCATAATCCAGTTTTATTAATGCAAATGGAAATGAGTTTGTCACAAGAAGTAAGCATTTATCATAAGTGTCTAACCCTCCCCCCTCCATCATCACTTGTGAGTAACTAAATGGCTGCAAACTATCCAGCATAATTTACCAGTTGTACTGTTGTACATCAAGTAGTTTATTAGTGATTTTTAGAAGTTGCCGGTCCTTCCTTCTGCACCTAAAAGAGAAATGCTTCATCTTTAGAGCCCCATTGAAGTGCCACAAAAGGGAACAATTAGCAGAAGCCTGCCATGCTGATTCAGTCTGTGGCCCCAACCAGTTTTTTGTGTGGGGCCAGCTTTCAAGTGGGATAATTTTCAAAGCAAATTTGGTTTGCGGTGTTTGAAATTCCGAGACTGTTTCTGCTAGTTCAATTGATTTCAGGTGAACTGCGCTGAAAAGCCAGTGTCACCCAGCAGATCCATAAGACATGGGAGCAAAATTTGGGCCACTCGGCCCATCGAGTCTGCTCCGCCATTCAATCATGGCTGATATTTTTCTCATCCCCATTCTCCTGCCTTCTTCTCATAACCCCTGATCCCTATATTAATCAACAACCTATCTATCTCTGTCTTGAAGACACTCAGTGATGCGGCAAAGAGTTCCTCCGATTCACCATCCTCTGGCGGAAGAAATTCCTCCTCATCTCTTTTTTTTGGTGTCAGGACAATTTATTAAGCAGCAAAAATTATACTTAAAGAACAAATGCAGTCGATATCCTAGTTCAGATGGTTTTTGCTGCCCACCAGCTTTTTAAAAAAATATATTTTTATTCTCCTTTTTCATAATTTCTCCCAAATTTACATCTAACAATAATCAGTAACGAATGTAATGTCAATCCCCATATCCATAATAACGATCCCATCCTCCCACCAAACCCCAAACATTAGCCCGCATGTTAACATAAACAAATGACAAAAAGGAATCCGGTATCACCCATAGTCACCATTAACACATCCAGTCACGCGCCAAAGTGCTGAGGGATACATGGACCAGATGGGAGGGGTGGATCCCTGGAAGGTTTGGGAGACCGAGGAGCGCGGGAGTATTCCTTTTTCTCTCACGTCCATAGGGTTTATTCCCGGATAGACTTTTTTGTCCTGAGCAGGGGATTGATTCCGAGGGTGCAGGATGCCGAGTACTCGGCCATAGCGATTTCGGACCATGCCCCGCACTGGGTTGATCTGGAGATGGGAGAGCGCGGGACCAGCACCCGCTTTGGCGCCTGGATGTGGGGATGCTGGCGGAGGAGGAGGTGTGCAAGAGGGTTCGGAGAAGCATTGAGGGGTATCTGGATACCAATGATACGGGGAGGTCCAGGTGGGGTGTCTGGGAGGTTCTGAAAGCAGTGATCCGGGGGAGCTGATCTCCATCCGGGCCCACAGGGAAAGGAGGGAGAGGAAGGCGAGCGAGAGACTGGTGGGAGAGCTTCTGGAGGTGGACAGGAGATATGCGGAGGCACCGGAGGAAGGGTTGCTGGGAGAACGGCGCAGGTTGCAGGCCAATTTTGACTTGTTGACCACCAGAAAGGCGGAGACACAGTGGAGGAGGGCGCAGGGCGCGGAATATGAGTATGGAGAGAAGGCGAGCAGGATGTTGGCGCATAAGCTCCGTAGGCGAGATGCGGCAAGGGAAATTGGGGGAGTGAAGGATGGGGTGGAAATGTAGTGCAGAAGGGGACAGAAGTAAACGGGGTCTTTAGGGACTTTTACGAGGGATTGTACCGGTCGGAACATCTGAGGGGGAGAGAGGGGATGGAGAGCTTCATGAACAGGCTATGTTTCCCAAGGGTTCTAGAGGGGCTGGGGCGCCGATAGAGTTGGAGGAGCTAGTCAGGGGGATCGGGCAAATGCAGTCAGGTAAGGTCCCGGGGCGGATGGGTTCCCGGCAGAATTTTACAAAAAATATGCGGACCTGGTGGGTCCCTGTGGTGCGAACTTTCAATGAGGCGTGGGAGGGGGCTTTGCCCCCGACAATGTCGCGGGCACTGATCTCTTTGATCCTAAACGGGATAAGGACCCCTTGCAGTGCGGATCATATAGACCTATCTCGCTCCTTAACGTAGACGCTAAGTTGCTGGCGAAGATCCTGGCTACCAGGATAGAGGATTGTGTGCCAGCGGTAATTCATGAAGATCAGACAGGATTTGTCAAGGGGCGGCAGCTCAACACGAATGTGCGGAGATTGCTCAATGTTATCATGATGCCGGCAGTGGAGGGGGAGGCGGAGATAGTGGTGGCGCTGGACGCAGAGAAAGCGTTTGATAGAGTTGCGTGGGGGTACCTGTGGGAGGTGCTGGAGAGGTTTGGATTTGGGGAGGGATTCATTAAATGGGTGAGGCTGCTTTACGCGGGCGCCGATGGTGAGTGTAGTCACAAATGGAAGGAGATCGGAGTATTTTAGGCTCTATCGTGGGACCAGGCAGGGATGTCCCCTGTCCCCCCTGCTCTTTTGCACTGGCGATTGAACCGCTGGCCATGGCGTTGAGGGAGTCAGGGAAATGGAGTAGGTCTGGTGCGGGGTGGGGAGGAGCACCGAGTATCGCTGTATTCGGACGACCTGCTGTTATATGTGGCGGACCCCAGAGGGGGGAATGCCGGGGGTGATGGAGCTGTTAGCGGAATTTGGGGGCTTCTCGGGCTATAAGCTAAACTTAGGAAAGAGCGAGGTATTTGTAGTGCACCCGGGAGATCAGGAGGAAGGAATTGGGAGGCTCCCCTTCAGGAGGGCAGTGAAGAAATTCAGGTACCTGGGGGTGCAGGTGGCCAGGAGTTGGGGGGCTCTTCATAAGCTTAACTTCACCAGACTAGTGGAACAGATGGAGGAGGAATTTAAAAGGTGGGACATGGTGCCACTATCGCTGGCGGGCAGAGTGCAATCCGTCAAAATGACGGTTCTCCCGAGATTCTTGTTCCTCTTCCAGTGCTTGCCCATCTTTATCCCTAGGGCCTTTTTAAAAAGTGTGACCAGCAGCATCATGGGATTTGTTTGGGCGCATGGCACCCCGAGGGTGAAGAGGGTCTTCTTGGAGCGGAGTAGAGATGGGGGGGGGGGGCTGGCGTGCCCAACCTCTCGGGGTACTACTGGGCGGCCAACGTGTCGATGGTGCGTAAGTGGGTGATGGAGGGGGAGGGGGCAGCATGGAAACGGATGGAGAGAGCGTCCTGTGGGGATACAAGCCTGGGGCCCTGGTAACGGCGCCTTGGCCGCTCCCTCCCACGAGGTATACCACGAGTCCCGGTGGTGGCGGCTACCCTCAAGATTTGGGGGCAGTGGAGGCGACATCGGGGAGAAGTGGGGGGCTCGATGGAGGCTCCGTTAAGGGGGAACCATAGGTTTCGTCCCGGGGAACATGGATGGGGGATTTCAGGGATGGTATAGAGGGGCATTAGACAGCTGAGGGACCTGTTTATCGACGGAAGGTTTGCGAGCTGAGGGAGTTGGAGGAGAAATTTGGGCTGCCCGCCGGGAAACATGTTAGATATCTGCAGGTGTAAAGGCATTTGCTAGACGGCAGGTGGAGGGATTCCCTGCGCTCCCCGAGAGGGGGGTGAGTGACAGGGTGCTCTCGGGGGTCTGGGTCGGGGAGGGGAAGATATCCGATATCTACAAGCTTATGCAGGAGGTGGAAGAGGCGTCAGTAGAGGAGCTGAAAACGAAGTGGGAGGGGGAACTGGGGGAACAGATCGAAGACGGGACATGGGCTGATGCCCTGGAGAGGGTAAATTCTTCCTCCTCGTGTGCGCGGCTTAGCCTCATTCAATTCAAGGTTACTGCATGACTGGGACAAGGATGAGTAGGTTCTTTGGGGGTGAAGATAGGTGTGTCATGTGCTCGGGGAGTCCAGCGAACCATGCCCATAATGTTCTGGGCATGCCGGCATGGACGAGTTCTGGAAGGGGATGGCGGAGGACGGTTGTCAAGGGTGGTGGAATCCAGGATCAAGCCAGGATGGGGACTCGCGATCTTTGGGGTTGGGGTAGAGCGGGAGTGCAGGAGGCGAAAGAGGCCGGTGTGCTGGCCTTTGCGTCCCTAGTAGCCGGCGAAGGATTTTGCTCCAATGGAAGGACGCGAGGCCCCAAGCGTGGAGACCTGGGTCAATGACATGGCGGGCTTCATTAAGCTTGAGAAGGTCAAATTCGCCCTGAGGATCGGTTGCAAGGGTTCTTTAAACGGTGGCAACCTTTCCTCGACTTTCTGGCTCAACGATAGGGTACTGGGACAGTAGCAGCAGCAACGTGGGGGGTGATGGGGACGTTTATTATGTTTGCTTATTTTATTTAAATTTTATTTATTAATTTTAATTTATGGTTACGTTCTCTTGTTGGGGGGGGGTGGGGGGACGAGTGTGATACATGGGATGTTACGGTTTGGGGGGAATTGTGCGTGTTATGGGGCTGTTAGTTGCATATTACTGCTTGGTGCTATACTTGTTGCTATATTTTTATATTTTCTGTAAAAAATCCCAATAAAATTATTTTAAAAAAACATCCAGTCACCATTAACACATACAGCTCTCATCTCTGTTTTAAAGTCCCTCTTAGTCTGAGATTGTGCCACTCTGGTTCTAGTTCTTTCCTACTAGTTGGAAGCACCCTTTCCCATGTTGCACTCTATATAGGCCTCGCCATAGTATCCTGTAACTTCAATCCGATCCCCCCGGCTCATCCTTCGAAAACACCAAGTATCAGACCGTGGCTGTCATTAAGTCGCCCTAAAACCCACAAACGGCGGGTTTGCAGTCAAGGCTGCAAATGACTAACTTTAGTGATACTTGTATCTATCCTCCGTTAAAATGTTTTATTGATAAACCTATCTTAATGATATTGCTGAAGGCAGAGAAGATGTGAGCAGACAATGCGTAGGATGGAGCTAAAATAAATTGGGGCTGGGAATAATAAATGAGAGGACTCTTTCTGCTTATTTGTATTCACAGCAAATGCAGACCTGCAGAACATCATACAAGATAATATATCAGGAAGCTAATGCTTTCGGCAGGAACAGGCAAATGCAACAAACGCTACAGGAAAGGTACAGTTATTGAATCTTAACATGCAGCAACGCAATAATTTTGTGTGTGGCCGGTTGTCTCTCCGAAACATTCTTGTACGAACAGAGGCATTTTTTGAGCACCATGCATCTAAAAAACACTGCCGTGTAAACGGGATTCCTGCCATTATCCAATAGGCAACATATCACTTCCCAACAAAAGTCAACTGAGCAGCAAACCCGAGATACAGGAACTCTGGCTAATTCCCCAGGATCACCTGAAGCAAGTTGTTCTACCCTGACCACCAGCATGGCCCCAGGTCAACGAACTACAGGCAGTACTTGGAATCAAGTCTCTGACCACTCTGGTGCCTGTTGCCTCGATTACATGCTGCCGGTCTCTAACTCTGCCTTCATTGTACTTCTAGTCTTTAGAAGGTCTTTAGTCAAGACCCCCGTGCAACCTGAGGAATTAGCTGAAACGACCAATCTTATCAAATTCTCAGTGCAGTAACAAGACATTGTCTAAGTAATCTCTATCAGACTTACTGATTTTTTTTCCTCATCAAATAGAGATGACAAATTTTGTATTAACGAAGAACGTTTCGAGTCTAGATGACTCTTGTTAAAGCTGTTTGACAAAGAGTCATGTGTCTGCGTGGGTTCTTCCGGGTGCTCCGGTTTCCACACTCCAGTCCAAAAACGTGTTTTAGGTAATTTGGACATTCTAAATTCTCCCTCAGTGTACCCGAACAGAGGGCGCACTGCGGCGCAGTGGTAAGCACTGCTGTCTCGGCGCCGAGGTCCAGGTTCGATCCCGGCTCTGGGTCACTGTGGAGTTTGCAGATTCTCCCTATGTTTGCGTGGGTTTTGCCCCACAACCCAAAGATGTGCAGGTAGGTGGATTGGCCTCACTAAATTGCCCCTTAACTGGAAAAAATGAATTGGGTACTCTAATTTTTTAAAATAGAATTACATTATTAGAATGACTGAGCTTGACATCAAGGCAGCATTTGATTGGGTGGCATGGTGGCGCAGTGGTTAGCTCGGCTTCACCTAGGTTTGATCCTGGCCCTGGGTCACTGTCTGTGAAGAGTTTGCACATTCTCCATGTCTGCATGGGTCTCACCCCCACAAAGGTATGCTGGGTAGGTGGATGGCCACGTTAAGTTGCCTCTAAATTGGAGAAAAAAAGAATTGGTGGGGGGGGGGGGGGGAAAAGAGGGAGAGATCCTCCACGTTTGGAGTCCTATCTGGTACAAAGGAAGATGGTTGTGGTGGTTGAAGGTCAATCATCTCATCTCCAGGACATTACTGCAGGGGTTCCTCAGTGTAGTGTCGTAGGCCCAACCGTCTTCAGCTGTCATCAATGACTCCCTTCCTGCAAACACGTGGACTATATAGGGGTTCAAGAAGGCAACTCACCAACAGCTGATGGGCACCTAAGGATGGCTAATAAATGCTGGCCTAGCTGGAGAAGGCCGCATCCTATAATTACATTTCAAACGATGCTTGGCAGTTAACTGATGCATTCTGCATGGCAACATCTCGACCAATCAGTGTCCACTTGCCAACCAATCTGCACACCTTCACATATAGTATAAAGTTATTGTGTCCTCCTGGCATTGATATTCTTGTGGTTGTCTTGATGAGTACAAGAAGACAAGCTTTGACAAAATATATTTTTCAGCAAAACGTGTGTACCGATTCTTGAGTCACTTGGTTAATTTTGTGATTATCGATCCTTAATATGGGACACTGCTTATTCCTAATCTATTGTGCGAGGGCTGGCTGTGTTGACTGTTGACACTCTAGAGGAATAAACTGTGTAATTTTCAAACATTGTGGCACTTTGCTGCAAGCTTGTTTGTCAAAGTGGTGATGGAATTCAAGACTTCCTTCATCTGGTGTAACTTGATGTTTTTCCTGCATGGGTACGATAATGCGAAAGCGATTGCTTTAAGGTTTTTTTGCCTGTCAATTAAAAGCTATCTGTTTAAGCCATAATTATGGCCTGGAGCTAAGTTGACAATACACAATTTTATATTGCAGAACATTCCAGGCCGTATTGCCAAGAGAACAGATTCTTGAAACCACAAAAGTGACTTCAAGTACTCGGAGCTTCACTAAGTGGGTGGTCAATGGCGATAATACATTGAACATTACACCCAGCCTGGAAACAGCTTTATCTACTGCTTCAACCTCACCTCTGACTAATCTTCAAATTATGGAAGTCAAATCGTTGTCGACTCCACCTTCTAATGGCTTAAGGTTGGTACCATTTTGCATACTATTGATGTAATCGTAGCACACTTCATAATTGTACAGTGGACCTTGTTATGGATGCTGGTCAGCTCTCAACAGGTCTAAGAGACTCGACCAGATGCCATAACATTTAAAGTTTAATGTGGTGTGGAACAATCAATTTGTTCCAGGAGTGATAATATAAAGAAATAGGGCTTGTTTGTTTTTAAACAAACCTATTAAAAGAAAAGACAATATTTAAACTTCAACCCTAAAAATAATATTGCATACAGTTTTCATAGATTCATAGAATTACAGTGCAGAAGGAGGCCATTGGCCCATCGAGTCTGCACTGGCTCTTGGAAAGAGCACTAACCAAGGTCAACACCTCCCCCTATCCCCATAACCTAGTAATCCCACCCAACACCAAGGGCAATTTGGACACTAAGGGCAATTTATCATGGCCAATCACCTAACCTGCATCTATGGACTATGTGGGAGGAAACCGGAGCACCCGGAGGAAACCACGCAGGCACGGGGAGGATGGCAGATTCCGCACAGACAGGACCAGCCGGAATCGAACCTGGGACCCTGGAGCTGTGAAGCAATTGTGCTATCCACAATGCTACCGTGCTGCCCCTTTCTGACCTTAACACACTAGTTCCCATTAAATAACAGTTTGCATTAACATGCAGCTCTCGTTCCACTTGTACAAACAGGCAAAAGCAATATTGCAAACAAAGCAATTTTCTTCTGTTAGGGACATTTATTTAGAACCCTTATCAAAAGCTTGTCTCAGTGACAACCCCACCTCCCCGGAATACTGATCTGCTGACATTTCAATTTTCCCCGAGAAAGTCGACTAACAGCTGCCACCTCCAGTTGAACCCTAACAGTGACCCTCTTAAGGCGAACTTTATTTTCTCGAGACTGAGAAACCCAGCCATGTCACTAACCCAGGTCTCTACACTTGGGGGCTTCGAGTCCCTCCACATTAACAAGATCTATCTCGGGCTACCAAAGGCCAAGACGTCGGCCTCGTTCCCCCCAGAACTCCCGATCTTCCGACACT